>NC_037653.1:904090-1205454 GCF_003254395.2 Apis mellifera
TTTTGTAACACGAAGAAAATATGCTAAAAAATATTAAAATAATACAGAATAGTGAAAAAAATGTCATCAGTAGAAAATATTAAAAAATATAAGTGGTAATTCGAAATTGTTAAGAAATTTTAGACTTCCTTCTATTAATATGATTAAATTTTTTAGACGGTGTACATTTCAATGAAACATGTAATTTTGATGATAAGTTAAATTCTAAGTCTAGAAATGAAAATGAAGTTCTCGTTTAATAAGAAATTAGATATGTTTCTTTATATAGTATATAAAGAGTCTCGGTTATCTATCCAAATGAATATCAACTCGTACGTCTATTGTTAAATTAGAGTTATTATTATATAATTAGACATCTCTATTTCATGTATATTTAAAAATATATATTACATATATAAAATTAATATATTTAGTTAGTTTATATAGTTCTGTAAATCTTATTCATTATATCTATAATATATTTTAATTTTATGTATAATATTGTAATTTTATGTAATAATATATATTATATTTTATGTATATTTAAATATATAATAATGTATATTAAATTCATGTATTATACATATATGAACGTATTCTTATTTAAATTCATATAATTTTTAAAAAATTGATATTAATTTACGGATTGAAATTATAGTTTTATAAGTTTTGAAGTTTTTGATTAAAAATAAATTAAAATATTATTTATATTAAGAAAATTTATTCAATGAATATTTTTTTTAAATTTTTGTTTAGAAATTCATTTTTTTTAATTAATTCAGTTACATTTGCTGATAATAATCGATTTCTATAACATACTAAAAAATAAAAATGATTTTGATATTTCCGAAAATCTTCTGTCTACAGAAATTTGATTATTTCTATATTCTCTTCATATACTTCAAATAATTTTTATAAAAATATTTTTTTATATTTTTATTCAGGATATTCAAATAAACTTAAATAAAATATACTTTATATATTTATCAGTATTTATTTTTTAATATTAATCAATAATATTATTAACAATAATGATAATAATATAAATTTTTAAATATATTTATTATTTTAATATAGTGTTTCATGAAAATATTAAAGCAAATTTTAGAGAAAAATTCATCTAATTGAAAAATTTTAATTTTAATAAAACTTTGTATATAAAATATATATAAAAATATAATATATAAAATATAATATATAATATATAATAATATAATAGATTATCATATAATTATATAATTTTCTTTTCATCAAGAAATCTCTTTTAGAGATATAAAATCAATTTTAAATTATCAACAATTTTTTAATTTTTGATTAACAAATTCATTAAAAGTTTAAGCATTAATTGTATTTCTTTAAAACATCTTAGTTAAAAAGAAATTGCTTCATGGATAATCTTATATGCTCTGCATAATTATGAAGTTTCGTTAACAATTATTAATATTTCATTAAAAAATAAAAAAAGTGTTCGAAAACTTTTGTGAAGTATTATATTATAATAGTATATATATTATATTATATTAATTTGCAAAAATATTTAACATTTAAATATTAGACTATTTTACAAAAAAATTTATTAATTAATTTCGAAATTTTGATTTGAATGAAAATTTATTAAATTTATTTTCTTAAAATAATTTAGCTAGAAAAAAAATTCCTCAATCTATGACTCTTTATATTTTACATATTCACAAAAAAATTTTATTAAAAATAAAGAATTTGTTTAAAAAATTAAAAAATTTTTTTTTATTTATTTATGTTTTAATCATTGTTTTGATTGTTCTTTTTCATAATCTGAATAGCATCTAAATTAAAATAAATATGCATATTTTTAATGGATCATTTATTAATCTTATATCTTTATGAATCTTCTAACCCAAAAATCAGCAAATGATGACTTACTTGTTTTTTTAATAATTGTATATTTCATTATATAAATATAATCTGTAAAAATTATATTATTATTTTATTTAATTAATTATTTATTTAATTAACTTATTATATTCTGAAAAAAATCATTACTTTTTTGATAAAATATATTTACTAAATTATATTTAAAAGATTAAAAAATAAAAATATAAGTAATAATTATATATATTTGTACGCAATATAATATCAAAAATAACTGAAAATCAGAAAGTTTAATGACTTTTAAAAAATAACATCCATTTTACCTGCAAAATCATTTTATCTGATATTATCCAATTAATTCCAGGTTTAAATATAACAAAATATTAATCGTGTTTTTATATATTAATTACTCATATAATAGAAAGATTGAATATTAATATTATATAATATTATTGTGAAAAACAATTCTTTAAATTATCTAAAAATTTATTTATTCTGTACAGAGAATATGTGATTTAGACATTATTTTTCGTAATAATTAATAAATATGTTCGTTGATACTATCATTGAATGGAAACTAATTTGATGAATCTTGAAGTCTGTGAATTCAGATGAAAAATGTAAAGAAATTCGTTAATAATTGGAACTTCGATTAACTCAAGATTATTATTTATGACCTTGATCAATTGGGATGTCGATTATCTGAGTCTCGATTCTAGATATAGAGATACAACACAATTAGTTTGTTGCTTTCTGCAGCTGTCAGAACAGTTATTATATGCATGCAATATTATCTTGTTATGGGTAAGTTATCTTTACTACTTATTTTGTATTTTTATAGTGAATATTAAGAATGGAAAATGATCATTCTTATTTCATTGCACTGTTTTTATTTTTATCTATTAGTCTATTGGATTCTAAAAAATTGGTTCTAAAAAATTCTTTTATTAACACATATGATGATAGATTTGAAAAATATATACTATGATATTATATAAGATATTTTGTTTTTTTTTGTTTTAAATAACACATATTTTCTTGTTAAGTATTTTTTTGTTTTCTATTATAAAATATAAATAACAATATTAAAAAATTATTAAATTATATAATTGTATTAAATTATAGGTTACTTTTTTAAATGTAACTCAAATAAAATAATGTAATGAATTCCATAAAAAAATTGATTTTTTAAATATTATTATAAAGTCATCTTAAATATTTTACAAATAAATTAAAGTTATTTTGAATATTTGCATTTTTGAATAAATAGAATAATTGAAGTTAAAATAGAATTCTGATTTTAAGATTCTATTTATTCTATCTATAAGATATATAAAATTTTATAAATAAATATTAACAATTATAAATAATATAATTGTTAAAATATAATGTAAATACAATTTATATCGTTCACTATTCTGAAAAAGTGAAATTATGAATTATGAAAATTCTAGAAAGATGAAAAAAATTCATAATAAAAAAATGGAAAGAAATTTTAAGACGACTTGTTTGTTTTATATTTGATATAAAATATATAAGTTATATGTTTACACAATATATTTTACAATATATTTCTAAAATATTAATAATATTTTTCTGAAACAAGATAGATCAATAATTTTAATTATTTTGAATATTTTATTAGAGATTATGTTATGTTATTAGAAATATAGAAAAATTAATCTATTTTTGAAAAGTTATATAGTATAAGAAAACTTGTAACATGCAAGTTATAATTTTTTTATAAATAAAGAAACTTTTTAAAATTTTAAATATATTTTAAATATATATTTTTCTAAACAGTATTAAGTAAAATAATGAATATTTAGATTCAGATTTAAATTTTAATTTTTTTTATTCAAATATTAAGATTTCAATGATTTCCAATATAAAGTTATTCAATAATAAATAAATATCATAAAAAATACAACAGATATCATAAAAAATGATCAAAATTGTTAAATGGAATGCAAATATTGCATCGATAACCATCATCGAGCATTTCATATCGCAATTCTTCTTTTACATCGTATATTGTGATTCAATTATGCAATTCACGTATATGATATATATTCGACCATTCTTTCATATAGCCATTCATAAATTGCGATTTACGTGATATATCCGACCACAAGATAATTATCTAATACAGTATCTAATTTCGTAATATTATTCTTGTTGAACTTATTTAATTATACTTAAAAAAATGAAAAATGAATTGCATGTTGCAAGTCTCTCTATACTATGCAATTAAATATTTTCTATATATTTAAAAAAGCAAAAACATTCAAAATTCTTAAAATTATTAATCCATTATGTAAATAAATATATTCTATATATTCTTTTATATATTCTTTTATATATTCTATTCTATGAATTATATATATATATATATATTGGGTTGGCAACTAAGTAATTGCGGATTTCACTCATAGATGGCTTCAGTTGAATTTTTAGGTTTGCTGGCGTAGTCCAAATGTAAAACACATTTTGTTATTTGATAGTTGGCAATTCAGCTGTCAATCAGTAAAAAAAGTTTTTTGGTCGGTTGCGCAGTTTTCGTTTGGCGTTCGTTGAAAAATGGAAAATCAAAAGGAACATTATCGTCATATTTTGCTTTTTTATTTTCGCAAAGGGAAAAACGCATCGCAAGCTCACAAAAAGTTATGCGCTGTTTATGGCGACGAAGCCTTAAAAGAACGGCAGTGTCAAAATTGGTTTGACAAATTTCGTTCTGGTGATTTTTCACTCAAAGACGAAAAACGCTCTGTCGTCCAGTTGAAGTTGATGACGACTTAATCAAAGCAATAATCGATTCGGATCGTCACAGTACAATGAGATTGCAGAGAAGCTTCATGTATCACATACATGCATTGAAAACCACTTAAAACAACTTGGCTATGTTCAAAAACTCGATACATGGGTTCCTTACGAACTGAAAGAAAAGCATTTAACGCAACGCATTAACAGCTGCAATTTCCTAAAGAAACGTAATGAAAATGATCCATTTTTAAAACGACTGATAACTGGCGATGAAAAATGGGTTGTTTACAACAATATCAAGCGGAAAAGATCGTGGAGCAGGCCACGTGAACTAGCTCAAACAACATCAAAAGCTGGTATTCATCAAAAGAAGGTTTTGTTATCAGTTTGGTGGGATTACAAAGGAATTGTCTATTTTGAACTCTTACCACCCAACCGAACGATCAATTCTGTTGTCTACATTGAATAACTAACGAAATTAAACAATGCAGTTGAAGAAAAGTGGCCCGAATTGACAAATCGAAAAGGTGTTGTATTCCATCATGACAATGCAAGGCCACACACATCTTTGGTCACTCGGCAAAAATTATTGGAGCTTGGTTGGGATGTTTTGCCACATCTACCATATAGTCCTGACCTTGCACCATTTGATTACTTTTTGTTTCGATCTTTACAAAACTTCTTGAATGGTAAAAATTTCAATAATGATGATATCAAATCGTACCTGATTCAGTTTTTTGCTAATAAAAACCAGAAGTTTCATGAACGTGGGATTATGATGCTGCCTGAAAGATGGCAAAAGGTCATTGATCAAAATGGGCAACACATTACGGAATAAAGTTATTTAGTTCCATGAAAAAATTGTCTTTGATTTTCTAAAAAAAATCCGCAATTACTTAGTTGCCAACCCAATATATTTAAAAATAACAAAAACATTCAAAGTTTTTAAAATTATTAATTCACCATGTAAATCAAAATCTTTATATCTTATATTTCAATTCTATTTCATATTTTACCTTCTCTATTTATTTACATTTAAATTTTTGTCTTGTTCATAATAAATTAATAAATTAATTTTAATATTTCAATATTTTATTTATTTCAGATGGAAGATGGTATTCAACCATTAGAAGCAATGCTCTATACGATCGAGCGAATCAATAAGAATCCAAAAATACTTCCCGGTATACAACTTGGCGCGGTGGCATTCGATACTTGTGACAATCCTACTTATGCTCTAGAGCGTGTATTCTACTTCATTAAGGGTAAGTGATCGCTTGTTCGCTTATTTATTAGCGGTTAATGCAAGCATTCATTCGAGAACGATTTTAGGTTCAATAGTGCGCAACGATCGATTCGGAGTCGAAGGTTACGAATGCGAAGACCGAAGTGTGCCGAAATTCTTGAATACTGATTTCGATAACGTGGTCGCAATACTCGGAGCTGAATCGAGTTCGGTTACCATTCAAGTAAATATCGATAGAGTTGTGATTATCGATTATCGATATATTTTATATATATATATTATTGTTAGTTTTCAATATATAATATTATTATAATATAATATTATTAATGGATAGTGTTTCTATTTTTATTTACTCAAAATTATTGTAAAGAAAAAATGAAAGATTTTAAGAATTTCAATTATTTTCATTCGTTATCGATATATCGAATTATCATTAATATGTTAATATTAATGACATTTATCACTATATATAATGATATCAATAGGATATCGATCGAAATTATTTAATTAACAAACTTATTTTATTTAATTAAAATTACTACTTTTTTCTGAAATTTTTCTTGATCTAAAAATCTTATAGATTATAGATCTTTTATAGATTCTAGATTTTTATAGATTATAGATTCGAAATTCTTGAGAATTATTTTAGCTTATTTTATTTACTTAAAAACTTCGAATCTATTAAGATTTTCTAGAACTTCAAAACGATCAAAATTTAAAAAATTTTTAAAAATTAAAAATTGAAAATAATCAAATTTATCACTTGACATTTAATATTGATTTGAAGTGATTTATAATTCTATAATTAAATATTCAAATATTCTAAATTCGAGATTATGGTTTACAGGTCGCATCAGTGCTGGCTTTGTTTCCGATACCGCAGATTTCCTACATGGCCACGTCGCCTTTTCTCAGTAGCAAGGAAAAATTTCCAAGATTTTTCCGCACAGTCCCTAGCGATGTGAATCAAGCGCGAGCAATGCTCGAGATTCTACGGTAAGTAATATATAATTGAGAGGATATTGTATTGGAATTTAATAAATAAATTTTTAATCGAATAATTATTTATATAAAATTTGTATTTTGTTATTATTATTTTATTTATTTTGTTATTATTTATATTATATTAAAACAATTTTTATTGTTATTATATTACTTTATTTTTAAATTAATAAATATAAATTCAAATTTATAAACATATTTATTTAAATTTGAATAGGATATCTCTGATAATTATTAATTAGTTTAAACTATCAAACAACAAATAATTAAAAATATAATTTTTTATATAAATTGCTTTCTTTTAGAATTCATTTACGTTTCAAGTATTTATTCATGAATTAAATTTATAATTAAAATATATGAATAATAATTATAATAATTATTTATTAATAATTACCAATTTTAATTACCAATTACCAACTTTAAAAAATACTGAATAACTGATAACGAGAAATTTAATTTAATTATAGAAATAGAAATTCGAAAAGAAAATATTTAAATTATTAAATGAAAGATAATCAAAAATTTTTTAAAAATAAAGATTTTAGATAATTAAGATAATTAAGGTTTTTTTTAACTGATATACTATATATATATAAATTTTTATTGTAAATTTAATTTCTGAGTTGTTGTATCAAGATATGTATATTTATTATATTCGTTCTATTTTATATTTTTTTATCGATCTAATCTATTGTTAGCCAATTCCAATGGTCATATGTATCGGTCGTTTACACGGACTCGGAGTATGGGGATCACGGATACGAGATGTTGGTATCATTGGCAGCCAATTATTCGATATGCTTTAGCAAACAACAACGAATTAGTAAAGATCGTTTCAAGGATGATGACTATGACGTCGTGGTCCGTACAATCGCCGAAAAAACAGATGTTAAAGGTATTTCTCGAATATTATTTTTTAATCCAATGTTTTCCATTATTCCATATCGTAATTTAATATGTATTAAATTATTTTGAATTAACATTACATCTTGAAACTAGGTTAGATCAATAATACGCGTTGAACGTATCCGTAGTACACGTTGAAGTATTTCGAGATATTTTTTAAATATTATATTCTAATCCAGTATATATTTTCTATATCCTATGCATATCTTTGTATGTATGTCTAATGTATGTTAAATTATTTTGGATCAGTTGATTTATTTTAAAACTAATTAGGTTAAATCGACAATTATCGAAAAAGCTGACGAAATATTTTTCAAATATTACATTTATCTATTAAATTATTTTAGATTAGCAAATCATATCTTGATTACTTATCTTGAAACTAATTAGATTAAATTTTGTGATTATATTATAATGTATTATAATTCTGATTTTATAAACAGTTAATTATAAAGAATCGAAATGATGTTATAAACTATATACAGGATATTTCGAATTGAATTGAAATTTGATAAATTTTTTATCAAATATGATAAAATCATATAATATGTAATTAATAATATTATATATTTAATATATTAAGATATAAAACTAATATAAAAACTTTATAGAATTGATATAAATAATAATGTTTTTTTAATCAGAATTGTAACTGATATAGATTAAAATATTTTTAATCTGTAAAATATTATTTTATTTCTTTATAAATGTTTTAGAATCAATACATACAATGATATATATGTATTATATATTATATATGTAACAATTTGAAACAATTGTTTTCAGAATCATTTCAATCTCTATTATAATTGATAAATATTTTTATTATCTTAAAATAATAACAGATTTTAATATTTATTGTTATTTTTTAATTTACTAATTTAAAAATAAATTAAAAAATAGAAAAAAATATTTCAAAGATATCTTTAAATAAAAGAATATTTATAAGTATAAAAGATATAGAAATATTAGCATAATTTAAAATTTTAATTTGTAATATACCATTATAATATAGATTTAATAATTATTATAACAATTTTTCAAAAGTTTATCATTTATTAATTCTTTGTATTCATCTTATATAGATCCTTTTTAATTTTATTGCAACAGAAAATTTTTGTGCATATTTAAATAAAATTTATTTTTATTTATTTTATGACTTTCAAATAACTAAAAACAATTAAGAATTATAAAACTATATTATAATTGTAATTATAATTGTAATATTTATAATTATTGAATATTATTGTAATTAATATTTAAAATTTTATTTTATCTTTTTCACTTTTTATGTGATTATAAGAAATAAAATGATAAAGTAATAATATGAGATATTTGAAATTTACTAATGAATAATAATTTCAATTTTCATAATAATTTCAATCACTAGATAATAAATTTGAAAAAAAGAATCTAAAAAAATCTATTATTTGAAATTGTAAATTTAATAATTATCATAATTATTCTAGATTCACTGTGATTTTATAGAATGAAATTTAATATATGATTATTATAAAATAAAATAAATTCTAATTATATTATTGTATTTAAAATTAATATCTCATTAAATTTTATAATAAAATATTTTAATATACTTTTCTAATTCATTTTTTTTAATTTATATTAATCTCATATTTATTCTCTGATTTTCTAATTTTTTACGAAATGAAAAATATTAAAAATATTTATTTGTAAAAACATTTTATACGAAATTTTTATAAAATTATTTATATAATTGATTTTTTATTTATAACTAATTCAAAATCTCTTAAATCAAAAAACAAAATGTTTATTTTTTTCTTATTCTTAAAATACTTTTTATTCTATTCTCTTTAAATTTTTGTCACTTAATTGAAATTAAATGTCAATCGATTATCAATCATTTTCCATATTGCTTATTATTCTATTTTTTTTTTCTTACAAAGCATTTTTGATGCCACTCGATTACACATAAATGACAGCATGGAAAACGAGCATTATATCAATCGATAATTGGTTGACATTCATTTTTAATCGGAAGACAAGAACTGAATAATGGAAAAAGGCTCTTACTCATTAAATGGGGGTTATTCATGTCCAGACATTTCTAAAAAGGTCAGATTTTTCATTTTTATAATTTGCAATAATAATAATTCACACAAATTATTTTTTGAAATTTTTTATTCTGATTTTAATTTAGGATTTGAGAAATGTTATATAAATTTTTACAAATTTTTTTCAAAGACTTTTATTGTTTTTTGTACTGAAAAATATATCGGAATAATAACTCTCATTTACAGAGTAAGAGTTAAATATTTTCATAGCATATTTTCATAAAATTTTAATATAGTTTTATAATTGAAGAATTGATATGTAATTTAATGGCATATTAATTGAATCTTATTATCAATTTTGATTCTGTTTTGTAATTTTATTAAAGATAATTTTTACAAACTTAATTTTTAAGTTGTCAGGAAGGTTTTGAAATTTTTATTTTTTTGTTTTTCTTCAAAATGTATTTAGATATATTTTCGGACTTTCTATTTTTTGCTCTTATTATATTATCAGTCATAATATTTCTTTCTTTTTTTCTATGTTATATCATTGATCGTTTTATTTTAATATAAACATGCAAAAGAGTTAAATATTTTGATATAAAATGAACATATTTATACAATATAAGAAAATTGCTTTTTAATTACATTAATTACATTAATTTTAATAACATTAATTAATTGATAATTAATGTTTAGAAAAAAAATGTTTACTATATACTATATAAATTTGTAAAAATGAATTGTAATATAGAAAACATGTTAGCAAAATTTTTAATATTCGATAATGACGCTACAGATTAGTAGCTTGAAAAAAAAAGAGAATGAATATGGAAGAAAAACGTATCAAAATTCTTATTATACTTTATTCTTTATCGTTCTTTTATTTTATTATTTTATTAATTAAAAAAAAAAACTTATTTTTATATCCAATGAATTTATACATGCATAAAAACAATGATTTTTATGCAATTTTGTAATTATTAAAAAATTAATTGTTATTTATTTTTTTGATATGATTGATATTATTTATTTTTTAAAGTGAATGAGAAACGTATGTTAATTATATCAAATTTATTTAATTATATCAAATTTTTTATTCATTGAACAATGAATTCTTTTTACATTTTTCTGTAAATTTTATAAAATTTAATATAAACTTTATTTCTAAATATATTCAATTGATATTTTTATTTGATTGATTTTTTTAAAGAAAAATTGTTTGTTTTTTATTTAGAATAATTGTTAAAATCTATACATTTCTAGTTTGAAAAAATTAAAAAAAAAAACAATCTATTTAAGAAATATTTATTAATTTATATATATCTATATGATAAATATCATATAAGATGTTTCAGAAGTCGATGAAGCTTAATTGATGATTTTTGAGGTATATATTTATCATTTTTTCTTCGCAAAAATTTTTGTTTTGGCTTTGATAATGAATTATTAATAAAAAATATTAATCAATTTTATTTATTTGAAAAATATTATTGTAATTAAGAATAATATTAGAAAAAAAAGAATTAAAATTAGAAAAAAAGAAAAAAAACAAATGGCTATATATTTCTATGCATAAATACTAAAAAATAATAAAATTTTAATATCTACTTCACATTCAATACAATATCATGACATTAATTCATATTATAGTATCTTTAGTAAAATTTTAATATAGTTTTCCTATCCATTAGAATATATCCATTTGGAAAACTATTTTCTTACCAATCAAGAGAAAAAGAAACTTTTTTGAGTGGTTATTTACAGTGGTGGTACTGTTTGCGGAAAAAGCAACAACGTTGCGAGTTCTGGAGGCAGCGAGGCGCGTTCATGTTGGCTCTCGATTCGTTTGGTTGTGCAGTGATGCATGGCCGGATCACAACGACATAAATTATCAGCAAACAACCGTGTTGGAAGGTGCTCTTGCTGTTCAACCACTTTACGCGCCCTTATCGGGCTTCGATGAGTACTTCACGGGATTGACTCTTGATCATGAGCAAAAGAATCCTTGGTTCCGCGAGTTTTGGCAAACCTACCATAACTGCGTCTATGTGGAAGAGGCGAAATATTTTTCTTCTGAGAAGGTGAGTCTTGGTTTTTCTTTTAAATTAAAATAAAAAAAGAGATCGTTTGATAGATTATTTTTATTTATTTAAGAAAAATTGAAGAAATATTAGATTCTAGAAGGTTCTTTTTGTTATTTTGCTATACATATAAATGTAAAACTTTCGTAATTTCGTTTTTGTAAAATAATGATCATATTTACTATGTATTTTAATAATGTTTTTTTATTATTTATAAAAATTTTATATGTTTTATATGTAAATTACGTTAATTAAAATTTTTTAAATTCTATTTCTATTTGGAACATCTACTATTTTCTTTTTTCAAAATGAGTTTGATTTAAGTACTTAAAAAGTACTCGAGATAATTTCTAATATCATTGAGAGAACCAATTTTTTTTAATAAAAAATCAAATCAAATAATTAATAATCTTATCAATTTTCAACTTTTTATTATTATTAATTAATAAATTTTGGAAAAAGATTTAGAATATTCAATGAAAAAAATTGAGCATTTTTAAATAAACTAGACTGTATATATATTTCAAATTATTTGGATGCTAAAATAAGTACAAATAAATAACGAAAAGAACTTTTAGGATAATTATATTATAAATATTTAACACTAATAATATTCTGATATACATAATAATAACATAAAAATTAATATAATGACAATAATTTCATAATACATAAGTTAAAACAAATATAATTTCTTTACTTTTTATACGGAATATTAATATATTCATGAAACATTTTTAGAGAATCTAAAAATAAACACAAAAATTAATATACAAAAATTTCTTTGAGATTGAGGCTTATTTATTAAATTATTGAAATTTATATGTTGAAATGAGATAGATTATATTATACATATTGAGATTATGATATGATTAGTTTCATTTTGTCTAATAAATTTTTATATTTTTTATATACTATATTTTTTATATTCTTGAAAATTTTATATTTCTAATATATATTTTTAATTTTAAGTTTCTTAAATTTTTTAATAAT
Organism: Apis mellifera; assembly: GCF_003254395.2. Classification (NCBI taxonomy): domain Eukaryota; kingdom Metazoa; phylum Arthropoda; class Insecta; order Hymenoptera; family Apidae; genus Apis; species Apis mellifera. Next base: position 916,951 of record NC_037653.1, read on the forward strand.
ACAAATCTCAACTTGATATTTTTGTGCTTATTCTGATATTCAAAATCAATTTAGGTTTTAAAACTGTCTCATAATAATACATTAATTATTATACATTAATCTGTATTATAATAACACCATTAATAAATATTAATAGTGTTATTATATACTATATAATACCACTATTAATATTTCCATATAATAATATAGCATGGATAAAATTCTTTGTACAAATTAAAAAATAATATAGCACAAAATCAGATAAAAATTGAAAATATAACAAAATTGTATTGGAGAATTTTTAAAAGAATTAAATTTTTCAAATATACATAAATTTGGTAAATTTTGAGATATGATTGATGAAAGATAGTGAATATTTTATGATTCAATGATAATATAATAGAAAAATTGAATAAGACATACTTACATACATAGAATTGAATAATTTCTAAAATATTCAATTTATTTTATGTATTATATATATTTGATTTTTTAAAAATTATTATTATTTAAAGATTATAAAAATATAGTATAAAGAAAAAAATATTATTATATTTTTTATTTATTCTATACACGTAGTATAACTTCTTATTGATTATATTTAATTATATTTAAATAGAATTAAGATATTAAGATACATATATATTGATTAATTTTTAAATACTTCACGAAATCTTCAATACAATTTTACTATTCTTAGTTCTTTTTAAACCATTTTATCTTTCAGACTTCATTTGTACTATTTTGATCCATGTTAAATAAATAAATATATATGTATATATATATATATATATATATATATATATATATATATATATATATATATATATATATATTTATTTATTTAAAATTATACATATATTTTTTTAAAGTTATTTATATTATGTATATATATGTATATATATAAGTATAATTATTAGAGAAAAATAAAAATATAAAAAATTGTACGATTATATTATTCCATAAATTTTAACTTTTTTTCAATTTTGTAATAAACAAGTTTTGAAAAAATCAATTTTAAAAAAATGATAATTTTCCAACTTCGAAAGTATTTCATGTTTTTATAATTATTTAATTATTTTAATTCGATTGCTCTTAACATGAAATAATTCTACGAAATTAACGTTCCAATATTTTAAAATAATAATTATAGCTAAAATAAATAATAATTATAGCTATAATATGTATTCATTTTTGCTGATATTTTTCAATTTTAAAAACTAAAAGGAGAAAGGAAAAAATCTAATCATATTATGATTAGATAGAACAAATCTTTTTTCTAAGAAAAACATCGAGGAAACTTACAAGATCATTCTTGTTTTCAATATAGAAACCAAATAGTTTGGCAAAACATGCGGCAGTGGTGATCAATATTGGTTGTTTCGTCCTAATTTCGATGCTGTGTAGAACTGGATAAATTTCAAATAAAAAATATTGAAAATAATAATTGAAATGTACGTATTTGAAAAAGATGATGTTTATTTTATTTCTTAATATTACATTACAAAATTTCTTAATATTACATTATATTCTTAATATTAAAATATAAAAATATAAAAATATTTGAAAATACGTATTTTTTTATATATGCAAATTGAAATTATTAATTGAAATGACGTATTTTATAAAATATATTAAAAATATTTATTTAATATATATTTTTCTGGATATACGAGAATAATTATTTCAATTAATAATTCAATTAATCTTAAATTTAAAGAAATTTAAAAGAAAATTTAAAAGAAAATTATTTCAAATATTAATTTTTAAAGATTACAGCTAAAAGAAGGAAGTAAATCGAATATTATTATCTTTAATCAAAATATATGTTTAAAAAAGAAATATAAATTGAAATAATTCGTAATATCGTTTAATATCCGTTAAATATTTATTTATTTGTCATTGGTAACGTACATATTTCAAATAGAAAATCAGTTAGATAATTTGATAGTTCTGTATAACAATAATCTTTTCGTTGGCATTGATGAAAAATATAATCGAAATATACATTTCATATACATATTTAAACAAATATATAAATATATAAATATTTCAAATAATATTTTTATTAATATATATAAAGTAAATAATTATTTCAAATTAATCAATGTAATATATTTTAGGAAAATATCTGAAAATATTTCTATTTTATTTCAATTATTATTTTACCCAGTATTTATTATTAAAAATCATAAATAGCAAAAAAAAGAATTTTGTCTTTATATTTTATTTCTTCTTATAATATATATATATATATATTACAATAAGGATTTAATTATTAATAGCAATTCTTAACTATTGTCTAATTTTGTAACGAATTATTTTATGATCAAACAAATTTAATATAATTCAATAACATTTTTTTAAATAGTTTTTAATATAATTTAATAAAATTTTAATAGATAATTATGAAAGATTATACAAGATCATCATTATTATGATAAAATAACAAATTTATTATTTTAATACCTTTTAAGTATTAAATCAATTTTAATACTTAGTTATGTGAATAAATAATATCAATAATATCAATCAAAATTGAAATATCAAATTTTTTAAGATTTTATTCTAGTTTTGCATTTTTTTAAAAATTAAACCTCACTAATATGTAAAACTTTTTTTCATTCTTTTATTCATTTAAGCTATTAATTTCTTTTAAAAATACAAGTAAAATCGAAATTTCATGTTAATCATCTATTGTATTTATTCAGTTATTATGTTAAAAATATAATAAAAAAATCCGATATATATTATGAATAATAGGAAGAAAAAAGTGATATTTTTCATCTTCTTCTATTTGTTATCTTAACCAATCTTTCCTATTTATTTAATTATTTAAAGATATAATCTTTGATGTTAAAATCAAATATAAGAAGTAAACACAGAAAATAAAAGAAAAGGAACAGAATTACATAAAATAGATATAGGGTATAATTAATATATTGTTTTTGGATAAATTTATTCAAATATTAATTAAAATTATTAGAGTGAAAAATTTTGACAATATAAATAAGATAAATCAACATGAATGATTTTAACAATTTTTTATCATGATAGCAAATTAAAATTGAAAGTTGCGAATACATATCTTTTTTAACATGTTATCATTGTTTTTTTTATTATATTATATATTTAATTTCTAACAGAATTTTTTTCATCTTTTATTTAAAATAAAAGAAAACAAAAAGAATAATTATTTTAAATAAAATTAAGATAGAAATAAACAAACAAACAAAATATAAAAATACAATAATAAAATGAATAACAATAAATGAATAAAATAAAATATTTTTAAATAATTATTTTAAATAACGATGTAAATGTTATAATAGTAAAGATCTTTCTAGAATCGTAATTATCTCTCATGATATTTGAAATTGTGCGCTATATTAGCCTTTTGCGCATGCGTTTCTTTTAATTTGTGACAGTACTGATTCAATTTGAATAGTCAAATCAGTTGGAAACGAACTGCGATAGTGACAAGTACGAAAGTAAAGAGGACCACTTTTTAGAAGTGAGATTTTTATTAAGATCATTTGAAATCAATATTCGAATTTTTATCGTGATTTATAGTGAGATTTAACTACGAATTAGCTGTGAATGTGGATAAAATAACAAAAGAAAAGAAAAATCGTGATTTTGATGTTTTTAATCGAAACATTTTTCTCAATCGTATATTATATTAATATTGAGAACGTACTTGCAAACAATATTAACATAATTAAAACATCGTGTATTACCTTTTTATATAACGAAAAGCAATTTTATTAATATTTTAATAATCGTTATGAAAAAAATTATAATTTTAGAACGGTTAAAAGAAATGATTTGAAGATGATAGTTAACCTTTATGATCACGAACAGAAGAGTGTGGAACATTCGAGAAATTGAAGCAAAAAAAGAAGAAAGTAAAAAACGTAAACAATTAGCAGTTATTGAAGAGAGAGCTGTATTAGAGAAAAAGTCAGCGCTATATAAACAAATCGTAAACGGAACATACGAAAGGTAATGCGAAGGTAAAGATGATAATAATTACCAACGGTACACAAATTCAAATAAGAATCGATAAAGAAGAATCAAGAATCATAGGTAAGTTTATTTAAGTCAATTAATGATGCAAATAAAAGAAAGCGCGGGAGATTCATACAATATAACGTTCAAATTTACATAGTGTGAAATTATGTATTATATATGAATTATAATTTATACATTATATATTATACATTATATTATACAATATTATACATTAAGAAATTATATATTTAAAAACTATATTTAAATATTTAATTAATATTTAAATATAAAATATAAAATATAAATATTTAATAAATACCATAATAGATTATGGTATTTAAATATTATAGATGAATTTTATTTCCTAATACATGAAAATTAATATTATTTTTTTAAAGTTAAATTTTTTTTATTATATTTTACTCATTTCGAAGATCAAAATGAATTATGTATTTGCAACTTAAAAATTCATTTTTTAAAAAATAAAGGTCTAGAATTTAATTAAATACCTTTATATGCCTGCAAAAATTTTTTTACACTTTTGTTAAGAAATTATTATAAAAATTATTAATAAAAAGACAATCAATCTAATTAATGTATATTCTAATTAATGTATATGTCTTATATATATGTCTTAAATATAATATATAATATAAATATAATATCTTATTTATATAATATATATCTCAAGGATTCCCTCTAAATATTAGTTTTGCCAAATATAATATAATTATTATAATAACTAATAAATATAATAAATGAAATATATAATAAATGAAAATAAATGAATAATATAATAAATACGAATATAATAAATATTATTTATGTTATTTTCTAATAATTGAAGTAAATGTCATTCAAAAAATTTTATGTCTAGAGAAATAACGTTAAAATATTCTATAAGTTTGAAAATGAATATATAGTAGAACTTCTATTATTCGAATATTTAATATTTAATATCCGAATGTTTTACTAAAGAAACATTCTATTATTCGAACTATCTTTACACGCAATAATGTAAATAAAGACCTTTTTTTATCACTACAGTGAAAAAAAAAATACAACTGTTTAATTTAAAATTGATATTGTATATGGTATTTACAAAAATATTGAAACATGAACTTGTGCTTATATACATTATTTATCTTGTAAAAACTCATGAAATGTTCATGTTATCTCACATTCTAATTATAAGTGTATCTTTAAATTTATCATCTAAAAATAAATACTATTACTGATTTATATACTATATATATTCTTAATTCTTTAATGTTTGAATAATCATAAATGATTTGATTTTTGTATAATGACATATTCAAAATGAAATTTCTTTTGTTATGAAAATTTTGTAAAAAATAAAAAAGCATATTTTTTTTTATTAATAATAAATAAATCAAGTAGATTGGCAAGTATAATCGTTATATATATTTACAAAACAAAATTTTACCATTAAATGATTAATATAACAAGTAACTAATTGAAAACTTTTGCAAAAAAATGATTTTAAAATTGTAAAGATTGGAATTTCAAAAATTACATTGAATAAATATATTATTATAATTATTATAAATTATTATAATTATTATAGTTATTATATATTATATAAGAATTAAATTTAATTTTTGTACTAATTGATAATATATAAAATATATAAAATATATAAAACTTCAACAAATATAATTTTATTAAAAAGTAGATTTATCCAGTTTTTGAACTAAACGGAACTAAACGGTTTTACTTCTTATCTGTAGAATAAGTACAATTTTATTTTAGATTTAGAAGATATTAATTATCTTCATTGAAGATAATTAAGATTTATTTGTATTAATCTTTAAAAGTTGTTAATTCTTTCTTTTTCCGTTTTGCTGAAAAATTTTAAATTTTAAATGATACAGAAATTGCTATTATTTGCTATGATTTGAAATTTCTCAAGAATGATAATTCTTAAACTTTATAATTTTTGATAACTTTAGTTATTGATATTGATTTATAAAGAAGAAAACTTTAATATTTTAATATTTATTCTTGTCTAGGTTACTCAAAATTTATAAAATGAAAAAATAGACATTAAATATAATACAAAATTCCATAAAATTTTTATAAAACATCAGAATTCTTTTACTTGAACTAATATTACTTTAATGAAATTTTATAACAAGTTATAAATTATTAGTATTAATAAACTTTTGTGCAATAATAACATATTTCACAATTATGTATATCAATATACATTTTTATCAGTATTTATATCAATTATTTATATTTTTCATTTCTAGAATCTGGAATATAATATCACAAATAGAACAAAACTTGCAAAATAATATATAAATATTTACAAAAATTCAATATTTCAAATATTTACAAAAATTTTTTTATTAAAATTTAATTATTGGTAAATCTGAAATATATATTTTACTTTATTAATTGTTAACTAATTGTTAACTATTTCTAATTAAAATTATGTTACACTACATAATTATTTCTTTATAATTTATTTTAATTTAAAAAAATAATACAATAATACACAAATATGTAGAAAAAATTATTTATAATTTTTTTTTGCAAAATAAATTAGTTTTCGTAAATACTTTATATTTTATTGCGATTGATCATTAAATTATTTCCTTCGTAAAATGAATAAATTGTGATAACTTATAATTTTGATCGAAATATTTTATTATAAATTTTGTTTTATCGAAGAGATAAAGAATACATTTAAATTACTTATTATATTTACCTATAAGTAAATATAAGATAGAGAATGAACGTTTCAATTCGCCTCGATATTCATTACATCCCATTTCTTTACTTCTATTAATTTTGAATATATTTCAAAAGGATTTCTTCGATATCCATTTTTTTTTATGCTTCCTGTCTTATATTTTAATTTTCTTTAATATTTGTTTTTATATAAAAACTATCTTAAGTTGATTATATTGATTAAAATTGACAAATATATAATTTGATTATACTCTCTTCTTGTAGAAAAGAATCTCTTCTATATTACTAAAAGAAATTCTCTTAAATTGGTTATATTACTTAAATTGATAAATATATATATAAATATAATATATTATAATATATTATAATATATAATAATATATAGTCATTAATATATTTTTTTTTTATTCTCTTTGTATTTCCTGTCTTTTCCGGGTCACACACTCGTTGTAGTTTTCTTAAATTTTTTTTCTTATAAAATAGAATTTCATCTATAAAAAAATCTCAAGTTGATTAAATGTATAATTCGATTGTAATAAGTTATTGACATTTTTTTTGTCCTCTTTATGCTTTTTATGTTGGTTGAATACACCATGGCTATTTCAAATCATTTTTTCTAGAAAAGAATTTCTTCTATAAACAAAAAGCGATTATAAGTTTTTTTTTTTATTCTTTTTGTATTTCCCGTCTTCTCCGGGTCACACACTCGTTGTAGCTTTCTTAAATTTTTTTTCTTATAAAATAGAATTTCATCTATAAAAAAATCTCAAGTTGATTAAATGTATAATTCGATTGTAATAAGTTATTGACATTTTTTTTGTCCTCTTTATGCTTTTTATGTTGGTTGAATACACCATGGCTATTTCAAATCATTTTTTCTAGAAAAGAATTTCTTCTATAAACAAAAAGCGATTATAAGTTTTTTTTTTTATTCTTTTTGTATTTCCCGTCTTCTCCGGGTCACACACTCGTTGTAGCTTTCTTAAATTTTTTTTCTTATAAAATAGAATTTCATCTATAAAAAAATCTCAAGTTGATTAAATGTATAATTCGATTGTAATAAGTTATTGACATTTTTTTTGTCCTCTTTATGCTTTTTATGTTGGTTGAATACACCATGGCTATTTCAAATCATTTTTTCTAGAAAAGAATTTCTTCTATAAACAAAAAGCGATTATAAGTTTTTTTTTTTATTCTTTTTGTATTTCCCGTCTTCTCCGGGTCACACACTCGTTGTAGCTTTCTTAAATTTTTTTTCTTATAAAATAGAATTTCATCTATAAAAAAATCTCAAGTTGATTAAATGTATAATTCGATTGTAATAAGTTATTGACATTTTTTTTGTCCTCTTTATGCTTTTTATATTGGTTGAATACACCATGGCTTTTTCAAATCATTTTTTCTAGAAAAGAATTTCTTCTAAACAAAAAGCGATTATAAGTTTTTTTTTTTATTCTTTTTATATTTCCTGTCTTCTCCGGGTCACACACTCGTTGTAGCTTTCTTAAATTTTTTTTCTTATAAAATAGAATTTCATCTATAAAAAAATCTCAAGTTGATTAAATGTATAATTCGATTGTAATAAGTTATTGACATTTTTTTTTGTTCTCTTTATGCTTTTTATGTTGGTTGAATACACCATGGCTTTTTCAAATTATTTTTTCTAGAAAAGAATTTCTTTTATGAATAAAAAGCGATTATAAGTTTTTTTTTTTATTCTTTTTGTATTTCCTGTCTTCTCCGGGTCACACACTCGTTGTAGCTTTCTTAAATTTTTTCTTTTTGTAAAATAGAATTTCATCTATAAAAAAATCTTAAGTCGATTAAATGTATAATTCGATTGTAATAAGTTATTGACATTTTTTTGTTCTTTTTATGCTTTTTATGTATTTGAATACACCATGGTTTCTTCAAATCATTTTTTCTAGAAAAGAGTTTCTTTTATGAACAAAAAGCGATTATAAATTGCTTCAATGTATAATTTGAGTAGATTTTATATTTTCTTATTGTACATAATATATTGTATATATTGTACATATATATATTCATGATATTCACTAAGTCCTGCTGAACACGAACATTGTTCATAATTTTCAAAATTACGATTAAGTTACGTAATATATTTGTTTGTAACAATTGATTTGCTATTTTATATTTTTATATTTCTTTCGACAATTTGATCAATGTATATAATATCAGCCGAAGATCATTACTTTACTGTTTTTATAATTTTTTATATTTACAAAATTTCTAAACAAGATATTCGAGACTATATGTTTTTTATATTTAAATAAACAAAATAAGTCTAGTAATTGAAGAGAACTGTAACTTTTTTTCTGTTACAAATAAAAAAAATTGTAAAATAATTTTGCATTATTATTTAGTTTATTTGAAGTATAATGTGAAAAATAAGAAAAGATTAATTATGATTCATTTAATTTAACTAGGATAAAATATCAAATCATGTGTTGTATATATATATAATATTATAATAATTAAAATCTTAAAATGATAATTGTCTTTCTTACATATAATAGAATTTTTCAATATTTCGAAAATGATATTTAAAATTTTAAAACGATAATTTTTTTCTTTTTGAAGTGAGTTTGAATTTATAAAATTCTGGTTTATTAGAACTTATGTATTTTTCATAGAAAATATATCTTATTTTCATACTTTTTGTTGCAATTTTTAATATATCTTCTACATTAAATTTATATTTTACAATCATACAAAGTTCAATAATACAATAATACAATAATACAATAAACATAATTTAGTGAATTAGACATTTTATAATTTTCCTAATGTCGATAGTGCAGTTTTCTTATAATCAGCCGATCAACTTATTTTGTATTTTTATAGTTACTTTTATAGTAGAAATATATATATAAGCTCTTGTAATTTCTATATTATATATATCATATATATAACATGTTATATATAACATGTTATCAACATATCTACATGTTGGAACAATGTATTCAAGTATATCAATATGTATATACATGCAAATAGTTTTTCTATGCGTTTTTCTGTACAAACACTGTTTATCTTTTCATCGGTTTTGTTTCATTTTTTGTTCTTGAAATCAAAACTTATCAATATATAAATCAATATATCTATATCTATGTCGATGTCTAAGTTTGAAATGAATCATAATTATATAAGTATCATTCAAATATAATATGAGTGCTGTTTTCACATGTTCTTTCATTCTTGAAATCAAAACTTCTTAAATCAATATATCTATATCTATGTCGATGTCTAAGTTGAAAAAATCATAATTATATAAGTATTTAAATATAATATGAGTGCTGTTTCCACATGTTCTTTTGTTTTTGAAACTTATTAAATCAATATATTTATGTCTTTGTTGATGTCTAAGTTGAAAAAATCATAATTATATAAGTATTTAAATATAATATGAGTGCTGTTTCCACATGTTGTTTTGTTTTTGAAACTTATTAAATCAATATATTTATGTCTTTGTTGATGTCTAAGTTGAAAAAATTATAATTATATAAGTATTTAAATATAATATGAGTGCTGTTTCCACATGTGCTTTTGTTTTTGAAACTTATTAAATCAATATATTTATGTCTTTGTTGATGTCTAAGTTTGAAACGAATCATAATTATATAAGTTTTTATTATTCAAATATAATAAGTGCTGCTTCCATGTCATCATAATGAATGATTAATTTTTGGATATGTTAGTCAAGTTCATTGGTCCACATATTCTTTTATTTTTGAAATCAAAACTTATTAAATCAATATATCTATGTCTATGTTGATATCTAAGTTTGAAATAAATCATAATTATATAAGTGTTATTCAAATATAATATGAGTGCTGTTTCCATGTCATCATAATCAATGATTGATTTTTGGATATGTTAGTCAAGTTCATTGGTTCACATTGGAAAATTGACACAATTGATCCAAATTATATAAAGATTGCAAGTTGTTGCTATGTTACAAATAACTTTTATTATAATATTAAATTTTTAATTTCGTAAAATAATTTTTTTATTGCTGCAAGTGAAAAATAAAATATATTCAAAATATAGAATAAAAATTTATTGATAATAACAATATTAATATGAATTTTTATAAATTTTTTATATCGAATATATATAATCATATTCTAAAATTCAAAATATAAAGTTTATTGATATCAACAATGATAAGATAGACTTTTGTAAACATTTCTAATGTAAAAATATTTACATATAATACACATAGTTTTATTCTATGCTTCATTCAAAATATAAATTATAATTTTTATTATTTATTAATAATAAAAATAATAAGATAAAATTTAATTTAAGTTGTATATAATTTCATGTTCAATCGAATCGAATTCGAATTTTATAGTCTAATTGTATGATTCTAAATCTAGAATTGCTAAAATATTAATAATAAAAAATAAATAAGATTCAAGATTTCGTTTCATTTATTCGAATTTTTCTGGTTTTTTTATTCTTATTATTTTTTTTATAGCATGTATTTTATTGCTCTATAAATTTTTTTAATATCCGGAATATTAACAATTTTATTCCAATAATTATTATGTAAAACAAAATGCAATGTGAATAAAATCACAAAAATATTTTTAAAAATATATATATTTCTTTCGTTCATGCTTTATCAATCCATAATGTTAATTAATTCGAATGTTTTTAATTCTATTATTTATTATCGTTTTTTATTTTTTTTATTATCGTTCAATCTTGAAATTTAAATTCTTAATCTAATAAATAAAAGAAGTAAGATTCCAATATATTTGTTCCAATATATATTCTATTTCAAATAAAATAGAATACATCTAGCTCTATTGAACAAAAAAAACAGATTTAAGGGTTTCAATATTAGCAAATTAAAATATTAAAAATTCAAATAAAATTAAAAACAAAAATAATTGAAGATTTCATCATTAAGTTTTAACTAGTCGCAAGTTAATATGTGACTTCTTATAATCTTGAATTTTTACTGTTTGTTTGAAATTTTCTTGAATCGTATTTTATTTCTACAAAATTTTTTTTCAATTGTATAAAAAATTATGTCATACTAAATAAAAAATATTGTTTAAAAATTATGTTTATTTATGCTTTCTTATTGTTTCAATCTATTATTTATTTTTCTAATATTTCCATATTATTATTTTATATTCAAAGAAATAAATTTTAATCTTTTAAATGATTTTAATTGCAAAAAAATATTAAATACAGGATGTCTTAATTTTTTTGACCAAATTTTGAATTTTTAATCTATTCTGTTAAAAATAAAAAAAAATCATTTAAAAAATTTCATATAAATATATTATTGGAAATATTATTAAAAAGTTATATATAGCAATAAAATGAAATATAAAATGATAAATAATAATATATAATAAAAGTGCGTTACTATTTAAAAAATATAATCAATAATATTTATATATAGTACATTAAAAAATGTAATAATATTTTTACAATTCCAATTACAACTCCATTTCAAATGTCATTATATTTTTGTTAATACAAAATTGATAATTATAAAAGATTAAATTCCAAATTCTTTGAAATTCATTTTGATTTTAAAAATATATATTATCAAAATTTGGTTGGAAAAATTAGGATATATTAAAATTCAAAAACTATTTAAAACAAGTATGATATAAAATAATTCAAAATCTGTTAGATAATTTATCACTTTATAACAATTGTTTATATTTTTCCATTTTTGTGTCCATTTTCAATATTTAGACCAATAATTCATATGCATGCTCTTTCATTATTTATAGTATAATAATGATATAATTGCATAAAACCAAATAATATTTTACAATATTTTCCACAAATATTGGGTTAAATTATAAATCGTATGAGAATTGAAGTTTAATAAAAAATAAGGCACATTCGATGGCTGTATTTTTTATATATAAATATTTGTATTCCTATCACCACTATCATGAAGAAGATATAAATCCTCATGTTGTCCACAATCTGATGGAGTCATAATATTTTCTGTAAATATAAATTTAAATTAATTAATGGAATTTGAAACTCTACTAATTATTATTATTATAATATATCTAATATATATTTGACAACATGTCTTATTGTTTTATATATTAATATTGTATTCCTTTCACTGGCATCACCGAGTCGTGAACAGTTATTATTTATAATTTTGGTAGAGGAATTTAAAAATTGTTTTGCTTTAATCTTTTATATAAAAAGTAATTTTATATTAGAGTGCGTGAACACTATTATTCTAAATGCAATTGACATAATAACATTTCAGTGATGCTGCACATATAAATTAAAACGATTTAAAAAATTAAAAATAATTTTATGCTTTCTTGATTTAATTTACTTTTACTTATTTTATATGAATAAAAACTTTTTGAGAAGAAGTCAAATAAAAGATTTTAAAAACTGCAAAACTTTAATTCATAAAATATTCATAAAAAATATTCAATAAAATTATATTTATTTATAAGTAATTTGATATTATTTTGTGAAATTTATTTTTTATTTTCTTTAATTATATATATATTTTTTTTTTAAATATCCTGGAAATAAAATATATACATTGATCTAGAATTTGTTTTCCATGTATTAAAGTTTTATGTAATTATATCCATATAATCATTGGATATATATAAATTTTTGTTATAAATTATTTAATATTCGTAATACAATTAAATAATCAAAATATATTTTAAATTTTAAAATTTTATGTTCAAAATGTTTAAAAATTATCTAAAATGAATAATATTCTGAATTTTTGAAGAATTTCTATATAATAGAATATTGAAAAAATTTTTCCAAAATAATGAATTTTGATACATTTGATATAAAGAAGCGAGATTTTGTTGTTTTCTTTTTTTATTCTCTAATCTGCATGGCACAAAAAAGAATCAGTTACAATTTCTTAAGATATTTAGCTTTCTCTTTTTAGAGTTCATTCTCTTCTCTTTAATAAAAAATATTAAATTAATTTTAAAATATATTTCAATATATTCCAACTCGTATATATTCATACAATAATTTCCAAGCAATTTCTTAGTCAATGTAAGACAATACGAAATTATTCTCCTTTGTTGAATAACAAATTATTCTTTTGAATGATAAAATTATTAAATTATTTTTATATTATTCCAAAATTTTTTTAATAATTGTTTGCAATTTTTTTGGATTTTATATACATTATAATGTAAGTAGGGAAAATTATGTTGCAATGATAAATAAATTATATAATAATAATAATTATTATCAAAATTTAAAAATAATATAAATTTAATGTTTTTTATACTCATGTCATCCAATCCTAATATTTTAAAATTTAATAAATGAAAAAAAAATCGTACAGCAAGTTTAGGCGCAGGAAAAAGTCGTTTTTAAATATCCTTCCTATCTAGATCTATACGCATTCAATTACGAGCAAAATTTTTTAATATTTTTATAAATTGAATTTTCTATGTGATGCAAGATATCTTTGAGAAAAAAAAATAAAACTAGAGATTTCACGCTTTAAAATAAATTCGAGTTTATTGTTATATAATTTTTTTTTATAAAGTTATATTGATTTAAAACAATTTTATATAGAATATTATATAATATATAAAAGTATATATAATATATTTTAATATATATATATATATATATAATTTATTGAATATTTATTCAATAAATTTATTAAATTGAAATTCGTATAAAATGAAGTAAGACAACATAAAATAAAAAGAAGTAACTTATTTTCATCTCAACATTGTCTTGTTTTATTTCTATCTCTCTTTATTTAAGCAAAGCTTATTATTTAATAAATAAGTGAAATTTTTATATATCAATTTTTATATTTTCCAAATATATTCTATAAATATATATATATATATATATATATATATATATATATACATGTAAGAAAATTATTTAGAAATCATGATTTCAACAAAAATGATTATTAAATTTCATGATTATTAAAATCAAAAATCCTTTTAATAAATAAGTTATAAATAATTATAACTTAATATATTATTAATAAATAGTCAATGATTAATAAACATATATCGTGGAAAGGAAATTATATAATTCTTTTTCAAATAATTGATGGCAATGTGGAATGGAATATAGATAAATATAATTGTTCTTTTTGAAAAATTACTTGCTGAAAATCTTTCAAATTTCCTCTTAAAATTCTTTTAAATCAGTTATATTTTTTATCTTGCACGATGGTCAATGAGTAAATCAGATTACAATTTTGATTAGAAGAGAACAATTATAATTGAATAAATATTTATTATTTGTTTTATAAAATATACGTGAATTATAACAATATCTATTTCTGAATATAGTTTCTGAATTATGTATATTCAAACTTGATGAACTTGATATGTGCATGCAAAATTTGTGTTGAATGAAAAAAATATTGTATAGAAAGATAAAAAAATTGAAAAGAATCAATAATAAATAAATAATAAAATTAACAAAAATGATGCTAAAAAGACCTTGTCTCTTGTGCTAATTCTTTAATATAATAACTTAAATGATTAAAGATAAAATATCGTTTATATCAATATCCATTTGATAAATAAGGAGTATTGAAAATTGGAAGAAGTTGAATATTCCCTATGTCGTCTATCATGGCATTCATTTCAACAAACTGATTATTGAATCATTTAGATTCATGATAGCTATTCAAATTAAAAATTAAAAAACTAATAATAAAAGTGATAAAGTAATTCTTACTTTTATTTTATTGATTAAATATCTTAAAAATTTCTAAATCGTACCATAAACTTGGACGAGATTTTTATCTTAAAAATATAAATATATCTGACAAAAGATAATAATTGAAATAATTGAGATTGTAAACGAAAAAATTCGCGTAAATATGCAGCTGCGCTAAAATTTTAAATGCGCCAGTGATTTTTCATTTTAAGTATTTAATTAAATAAAATATTTAAATAAACTAAATATCCTCAAATCTTTTAAATTGATAAGATAAATAGACTTTATGTAAATAATAAAAAGATGTGCTAAATGGAGAAACAACAAGATCTAATCTATCAAGATTATCTGATGATCATACTCGGACCGCATTATTCCTATTTCTCATCAACTATAACAGCATG
The DNA here is from genome assembly GCF_003254395.2 of Apis mellifera. Taxonomy (NCBI): domain Eukaryota; kingdom Metazoa; phylum Arthropoda; class Insecta; order Hymenoptera; family Apidae; genus Apis; species Apis mellifera. The sequence continues at coordinate 932,787 of NC_037653.1, forward strand.
ATCAAATATAAAATTATTATAAGCAAATTAATGCTTTATTTTTCAGTGTTTTAACGATGTAATTTATTTTGTTATTCTATTATATTAATATAATTATATTAATATAATTCATTTTCTTATTAAATGTTACAAACATGAGAATTGCAATTTTTATTGGAATTTTAAATTTTATTCATTAGTCTTTAAACACAAGAAACATTTGTATTCTTTCAATGTTTCTTCAATTGCTACTACATTATCGCAATACGATTTTACGATTAATTCATATAATATTTGTATTTATTATTTTTGAATAAAACAATTGAATTTAAAAAATTTGTGTATGTGCATAATATCAAAGAATCTTGTTTATCATTCATGAATATTTTAATTTATAAAATTCATTTATAAAATTCAAACTTATTTATAAAATTCAAAATAATCTTGCATGTCTTCTATTTTTACGATATAATTTTGATTAATGAGTTCCAAATTATTTTCAAATCATTATATTGATTCTAGAAAATACTATTGTTTTCTATTGTTTATTAAGCTATTAATTATCTAATTTTATTAAGCTATTAATTATATAATAGGCATTAAAATTTTGACAACTTTGTTTCATCATCAATATGTAGAAAATAATCAACTGCCGCGATTAATCTTAGTAACTATATAATATGTTACATAGACATTTAAATCCAGAAAATCTTATGAATAAATTTAAATGTGGAAGTTTAGAAACTAGAAATATTAAATTTCTTTTAAAATTTCCTTCAAATTCCAAACATTTCATTATTTATTACAGATAATTAATTTAAAAAAACATTCATCTATTAATTTTAGAAAGAACAATACCATTATCATCCATGATTCCCAATTATATTTAATATTTTAAACCTGATCTTTATATTTATTTTTTGAATAAAAAAATCAATAGATATTGGAATTTTGACCATTTTATTCTGTCATCATTTTAACATTATTTGATGCAGAAAATTATCAATTACCATTATTAATGATAATAACTGAACAGTAGGCAATATAAAATTATAAGAGATATTATAAATATATATACATTATTATTATCATAACTGATAATATATTACAACAATGATAATGTATTAATATTTTAACAAATATTCCAAAATATTCCAGTTATTATATCTAACAGTAAATGACTTTTTGAAGTATATATTATTATTTCAAAAAATCTATTATTATTTTCCATATCTTTCACCAGTATACATATATACATTGAAATTTATTTACAATTTACAATAATGGATTATATTGAAAAGAAAAGATATAGGTGATTATGAAATTTGTTTTGATTGACAAAAAAGATTGATAAAATTCTTAAAAAATATTAAAGAAGAAATCTTATCTTATCTTTTTCTGCAATTTCCATAATTAAAAAATCAATCATTTCCTACCATACCTTAAATTTGATTCCATCTTTTCTTGACTTTCCAAAAGATGAAAATAAGTTATCGTTAATCAGTAGATGAAACGTTCAGTGGGACAAATTTAAATATCCATTTCAAATTTCAATTTTTTTTTTTTTTGAAAATAAAACAAATTATCATTGATCAGTAGATGAAATATTCAGTGAAACAAATTCAAATACAATGCTAAAACAATGCAAAATGCTATAAATTTAAATTTTTTTCCTTCGTTGAAAATAAAATAAATTATTGTTAATCAGTAGATGAAACATTCAGTGGGAATTTAAATTTCCAATGCGTTAATATTTTTCATTTTCTATTATCTCAATAGAATTCGTAATTTTTTATTTTATTGCAAATTATTGCAAATATTGTTAAATAATTACGATATTGTTAAATAAAAACGATTAATTACGATTCGTCTTACAATAAAATAATTCGCACAATAAATTATTCTGTATATGCTCACGAATATATACTCACGCAACAGAAAATGTTTTCCAAAAATGTTTTTGTTCAAAATTAATGATATACATATATGATAATTAACTAATAATTAATTAAAAAGAAATAATTAAAAATTTGATTCAGAAAAGATGAATTAAAATTACAGAAATGACAGTATTTCATAACATGTTAATTTAACAAAAATATTCAAGATTAAAATAGAATATTTGGAAGATGTCGATTAAATAAGAAAAACATGTTATAATACAATTAAATTGTTAATCTGAAAAATATTATAATAATTTTAAATAAGAATTATTGATTCTGGAATCTCAAGAAGAAAAGACATATTTTTGTAATGATATTGTATTATATGTAATATAATATAGAAATATAATAACATCTTAATAGTAACATATTATTTTATGTAATAATATAACAGAATGTATTATAATGTATTATAATAAAGCTGTTAATAAATGTACAGAATTGTAAACAAAACTTTTTGAATAAGGATGCTCATGAATCATTCATATCACGATTCAAATCTTTAATATTAATGTTAAAAAAAGATAAGAAAAATTGATGAAAAAAAAAATCTCACAAAAGAAATTTCACAGTAATCAAAGAAACTTCCAAACACATTAAAAATTCTATAATTCTATAATTTGTTCTGTATTCTATTTCCTTGTACTTCATTTATTTCTAAAATGATATACAGAATGTTAATATACTATGTTCAGTGTGAGATATTTTCAGATGGATGATTCTAGAGAAAAACTAAAGGAACTCAATATACAAATGATGATTGAATTAATCTTCACTAAATTATGTGAAATTTAAAGATAGAGTAAAATGTATTTATTTTATCACACCATTATAGGAGTAATAAAACCATTAAACGTTGTATATAATTATTAAATAAATTAAAAATGTTTATCTTTATTAAGAACAATATGCAAAGAATATTTAAAATATTAAATATTTTCTTCAAAATTTCTAAAAAAAATTATAAAAGATAATTGGATATTAAGTTTAAAAATCAATTTTTCATTTTTTCAATAAATTTTCTGGACTCTGTTAATAATTGTTTATTATTATTATATTCTTTGTTATTATTTATTATTATTATTTAAATATAAATATATATATATATATATAAATAATAATAATAATAATATATATATATCTATTTTTAAATTTAAAAAGAAATAATTTAAAGATAATATTGAAGAAATGTTAATTATATTATTGTACTGTTAGCTTGGGAAAAACGTTCAGAAAGAAAATTAGATATTTAAAGAATATCGATTGAAAAAGAATTATCTGTTGATTCTAGAATCTCAAAAAAGAAAGACATATTCTTATAATAATGTTATTATAATATTATTATATTATTATAATAATAATTGTTTTATTTATAATGTATAATGTATAAATAATAATAATTTGTAACAAAATAAAATTGTTAATAAATGTACAAAATTGTAAATAAATTTTAATACTGTATAAATTTTTATACTGGATCATTTGTTAAATCTTTAATATTAAAAAAAGAAAAGCTTTCAGAAGAGGAATCGTGTATAAAGAATTTTATTAATTCATTAATTAAGAAAATTTCTAAATAGTGAGAGATATTTTTAAGAAATTATGAAATACAATCATTTCATCTATATTTTTCATTTTTGGAATAATATTAATATATTCGTGATATATATTTGAACAATCGATTCTAGAAGCTAAAATAAGCATAAAAATTGATTTAATTTTTTTACTTTTCCATCAATTTACTTATTATTATATCATTAATGCAAATTTATATATCATAATTTTTTCTAATATAAATTTAATTACTTATGATAAATAAATTTAAAAACCGAAATTTTTGTATATCAATTTTTATATCTAATCTCGCGAATATTATTCCTGATAAAAAATTTTCAATCAAATCCATTAAAAAAAATAAGACAAATAGTATATATAAAGTATAAAATAAATAATAAATAAATAAATAAAAACAAAATATAAAATATTAGTGGTTTAAAATACATCAAATATAAAACATATGGATATATTAAATCTGTATGATATTAAGTAAACATATAAAAAAATAATTTTTAATGAAAAAGAAATTTGGTTAACAGAAGTTTTGAAAAAGATATTTGTTATTGGTTATTCACAAAAAATAAATGTTATTTTTCTAATATTATCGATTATCAATTATAAATGTGTTCTTAAATATTTTTTGTTATATATATTATATGAAACTATTATATATTATAGATTTACAATTTATCATACAAATATTTATATCATATATATACGATAGATGAATAAAGTAACATTGAACATGTTAATATTAATTTTATGCAGAATATTTTTAATAATTGCAAAAGCAATTAAAAAGAATCAATTTGATTAATAATTCCAATGTTAAAATATTTTTTATCTAATATTAATGTTTAACTTTTGATTTTTTTTTATAAATATATGAAATAATTATACATATCTTGCTCTTTGATGTCTATTCCATTTAATGTTTAATATTTTATATTTCAAAACTACAATATTTTTTAATAAATTAACATAAACTATTATATTTTCTATCCATTTACATATCACAAAACTATTATCCTCATCAATTCCTGGAATAATTGAAACAATCTTTAAGATATATATACCTTTACAAATTTCATATAATAATAAAACAAATGAAATCAAATAATCATCATCAATAATTTTCAGAATACCTACCTCGTTGGATAATTGATGTTTTATGACAATGTTCAATTATTGAAATTATTACATGATGTTAATTCCATAATTCCCAAAAACAAAGATGCAAACAGGAATGTGTGCATTCTCTTTTTTCCCTGTCTCTATATCTATAATGTTTTATTTGGAAATTTATTTTCAATTATTAAAAAGTTAATGATATAAAAAAATATTTGAAACATATATTGTGCAACATTGAAAGAACCATGCAATATTAAATGTTCTCAAAATTGTGAATAATGAAAAAAAATATTTGAAATAAATATTTTTTTTCATCGCAGTGAGAGAAACATATCATGGATATGTATTCGAATTTGCAATGATCTTGCAAAAACATTTGAAGGTCACAGGTTATATTTTTGAAAACTATATTTTTTTATTCCAATTTTCTAACTGAATGCATTTTTTAAACATTTCCAGAACATTATTTAATTATATTTTTATTACTCTATATTACCTTAAATTAATTACAGGCCTGTGACATTATTATTCTTACTTCCTCCATTTTATTGTCTCTTCTTGTCATCCATTTTCTCCTTTTTCCTTTCTTTCTAATTTATTCTTCTATTCGTTAGATGAATTTACAGAAATAGAAAGATATATCTCTATTTAATTCAGGAATTAAAGTGTAATTGTAAAACTGTAACATATGACAAAATATTTAATATTTAATATGTTAATCAATGAGAAAAACGAAGATAATTTAATTTCTTAGGAAGTTAATTTTTTAAAGTTTTATTTTTAAATGGCATTTAAAATTTAAATAAAAGAAAATAGCAAGTAAATGATAATTACTTTTGATTTCAAAGTAATCTATATTTCTGAAAAATAAATTCATTGTAACATTGAGAATAAAAAAATAAAAATTTCATTTCAGATATATTCTATAAAATTGGAATCTTATATATCTTTTTAAATAGTTGGAGATAGAAAAAACAAATTAAACGGTTTGAAATAAAGTATAATCTGAATATAATTTTTTTAATTTCTATAAAAAAGTGTTAATCTTTTTTCTAAACTATTAATTCAAAAAATGTTATAATGTGCAAATATCGCAATTTATTATAATTTTTGTAACATGAATTGATTAGTATTAGTATTAAATAAGAAAAAGAAAGAAATATTATTATTGTAATGGCATTATTTGAATATTTGTTATAATGTAACTCGTGATATTTGCAATTAATTTTTTAAATTAATGCATAAAATTATATTCAGATTATAGTTTATATTGAATATTTGATTTTTAACATTTTAATTTTTTAATGTTTAATTTGCAACATTTTTTTCTATCTTTAATTATTTGAAAAATATTCCAATTTATAGGATATTATATATTCTGTACATATAATGTATTGATAATATAGAAATAAACAATATAATAAATAAGTTAGAAATTGTAATTGTATTGTTTAATTAACATTATAATTACTAGAACTAATTCATAAAATAATAAATAATAATTCATAAATAAAATTATAATTAGAAAATTATAATTAAGAAAACTAAACTAAATACGGTAATCATTAATAACGAAGAAAATATATCTTTTCTTAAAATATTTTTTGAAATATTTTTATAATTAAGAAAATTAAAATAAATCGGTAATCACTAATAACGAAGAAAATATATCTTTTCTTAAAATATTTTTTGAAATATTTTTATAATTAAGAAAATTAAAATAAATCGGTAATCACTAATAACGAAGAAAATATATCTTTTCTTAAAATATTTTTTGAAATATTTTTATAATTAAGAAAATTAAAATAAATCGGTAATCACTAATAACGAAGAAAATATATCTTTTCTTAAAACATTTTTAAGAAATATTTTTATAATTAAGCAAATTAAAGTAAATCGGTAATCATTAATAACGAAGAAAATATATCTTTTCTTAAAATATTTTTTGAAATATTTTTATATTTTTATAATTAAGCAAACTAAAGTAAATTGGTAATCACTAATAACGAAGAAAATATATCTTTTCTTAAAATATTTTTTGAAATATTTTTATATTTTTATAATTAAGCAAACTAAAGTAAATCGGTAATCATTAATAACGAAGAAAATATATCTTTTCTTAAAATATTTTTTGAAATATTTTTATAATTAAGAAAATTAAAATAAATCGGTAATCATTAATAACGAAGAAAATATATCTTTTCTTAAAATATTTTTTGAAATATTTTTTGGAATATTTTTTGGAATATTTTTTGGAACATTTGTTGGATTTAATTAAACAAAATTTGATAATAATTTTTTTCTTCCAAAAAAGGAATATAAATTTATCATGTTAATATCATTTATAATGATAATCATCATTATAATTATTTGTAGTTACCTTTTCCGCGTCTGTACTGTTTTTTCATTTTAAATTAAATATAATTTTTCATTTTAATTTTATTATTTAATTAAAATGATTTTTCTTTTGTTTTTTAAAATAAAAGATAATTCGTTTAAGTTTTCGGATAATCTTATCTGATCATTTAATTCTTCATTACTTAGATCATATTTTTGTAATATTTTTTCTTCGCAGAATATTTGTCAAAATATTTTGTTAAAATTATCAAATTTTTTTTATTATAGTAAAATCCTTTAGGATGCTATAATAACATTTATTTTTTAATTAATAATAATGATATTATTATAATACAAAGAGAAACAATTAAAAATGTGAATAAAACATTTTTCACAAAATTTTGTGAAAAATGAAATTATACATCCAAAGGTTCATTTGTCAATCGTTTGTTGATTGAGCCTACGTGTAATGAGTATGAAAATACAGTGCGCAAGCGCTATAAGAATGAAAAAGATATCAGCCATTTTCAGGATATAATTCAGAAATTTAGTGATTATCTCCTTAACCACTATAAATTATTCATTATAATTATTTATTGTTTATTTCTCTATAATAAATTTTTACATAAAAGAAATTTATGCAACAGCACATTGTTTCCACTGCTATTATTATACTATGCACAGATGTCACGTGACACGATGTACTTAGTATTGATGGAAACATGTGATGTGCAGTTAAGAATATAAAAAATTATTTATTGTGTAATTAATAATAATTAAAATAATACATATATATTAAAAATAACATATACATGTGTACATTTTTGGATAAATTTTAAAAAATATGCAAAATATATGCAAAAATATATTCAAAATAAAATATATATTATTCTAAATACTCTCGTGATAATGAATATAATTCTATCTAAATTCTATTGGTTTTTTCATTTCTTATAAAAATGTGATTTTGCACAAAAATTTTATTGCAATAATTAATAATCTGTAATGATTTTAAAATGTATAATGTAAGTATAAATATAAATAGAAGTACAATTATACAAAGTACAAAGTATAATATCTTTAAATGAATAATGTTGCTTTGAAGAACATATCGTTAATGATCTTCTCTAAAATATATTTATTGTATTTTTATAAAATCTATTTACTACGAAAGGAAATACATTATTTCGATAATAAATGCATTCATCAGATTGATTTTTTAAATATTCCATTATAATGGAAATTTCTTTGCTCTTTTTTAATTAAATAATTTAATTATCTCATCTTTTTGCTAAAGTATGAGAAGAATTATTTGTGTTCATTCAATTAATATCATGTAAAATATTATTTCGTTATTAAATATATAAAAACAAATTTTTATACAATTTGAAATTTTCGAGTTAGTTTGAAATTTTCGAAATTAACTTTTATTTTATTCTTTTATAAAATTTATTAATGATATAATTAAATAATAATTAAATAAGTAAAGATAAAAAAGGAGAAATGAATGAGAACACAATTTAATTGTAAATTTTTAAATAGATTTTATATAACAGTGATAGAGATCTAATTAAAAATAATAATAATCATACTGAAATTGTTATTCACTATCTCATCATTTGCTCAAAAAACACAACATGGACAAATCGATATTTCTTCGTTAAATGTTCGAAGTACACGGTGTCCAATGCTTTGTTATTAAATGTGTTTTGAATATGCAAATTTGCAAATGTTCACATTTGGAATTTAAAAATTTTTTCATTAGTCATTGGAATAGAATACAGGCTTATGTTTTTCCATTGCTTCTTCATAAATTAATCATCGAGAAATATTCATTATGATATATTCTTTTAATTCAATTATTTTATCAAAAGATTATTGAAATGAATTTGCATGTATTCAAAACATTTGCAAAATGTAATTTTAATTTTTTTTTCTCTAATTTAATATTTAATGAAACTCATTTGCAATATCGCTGAAGTAATTTTGTCTTTTATCTTTCAACGATATAGATTCTAAAATCACTTAGTTGAAGATTTATGAACTGTAAAACTTTTGTTAAAATATCTATTGTAAATGATCAATTTATTCCTCGGTTGTTCTAAAAAAAAAAAATATTATTCCTTTCATGATATAATGACTGTTTAATAATTTTGAGATTTGTTTCAACAATTGTTGATTGGATAGAAATCTAACTATCTATTGGAATTTTGACAAATTTGTTTTATCGGTTTCATGAAAATTCTCAATTGCCATATATATAATTGTAGGACAATAAATAATAAAAATGATATTGTTAAACAAGTCAAAAAATCCTATGAGTATTTAAACTTAATCCAGTTCGTGATTCTGGTCACAAAATTTATTTAAATTTGATTTTATTGTTTTTTTTTTTAATTTTTTTTCAAAAGATAAAAACAAAAATGTAATAAAATATATTTTTTGTATTTCAAATCATTTTATATTTAAATCAATTTCTAAACATATATATATTAAATCGATTTTAAAAAATGATTTAAAAATAATGTAAGAATAGTTGAAAAAACGATAGCTATACTATTTTCCAATTTGTAAGCTTAGCAAGAACATTCAAAAAGAAAATCAGATATTCAAAGGATCGAATAATTATTGAACAAAAAAACTTAAAGAATAAAAGACTGATTATTATAACGTTTTCAAATATATTAGTTCTAGAATTTAAAAAAAGTAAAGATATATTTTAAGGATAATATTCTTTATCCGCAATAAAATATATAATAATAAAAAACGTTCTAAATAGTAATGTGTTATTTTGAGTTATAATAAAGTTGTTAATAATTATACAGAATTGTAAAATTTTTGAGACAAGGTATTCATAATCATGAATACCTTTTAACATAATGTTGGAAATAGAATAATTAAAGAAACTTCTACACATTGAAGAATATTTCTAATAAATCATAGAATTTATTCCATGTTTTCTATGTTATCATTTTTGTTGTTTTTTTTTTAAGATTTATTGGATTAAAAACAAAACAAAAGTCAGTATATATAGAAAAAACGGTTCAATTAATTTGTTTTTGATTATTAATCAAAAGTTAAATTAAATTATAAAAAGTTTAAATTTGATTAGTGAGATGAAGATAGAGTGAAATGTATCTATTTCCAACAAGAACATAAGTTATTGTATATATTTTGTTATCAAAAGATGATTAATTATATAAATTTTAAAAATTAAAAATAAAATTAAAAATTCAATTTCATTTCTTTAAACAACAAGTGTTTATAACTCTTGTGTTTATAATTTTTTTTTGTTTATAATAATTGTTAAAATTATCTAATTATTAATTAATTAATAAATTATTAACAATATCTCTCTTAGGATAAAATCATTTTTCTTTAATATGCATGGATTTTCTATATGTATGGATTTTCTATATGCATGGATTTTCTATATGCATGGAAAAGAAAGTTAATGAATTATTTTTTCACTATCTTCTGATAGCTTCAATTGAGATAAAAAAAATCGTTAATTAAATTAAGATTATAGAATATCAATTATATAAAGTATGATTTCTTTTCGTGTAATTTTCAAATATTTGATGATTCACGATATTATTTGTAAATTAATTACAAATCGTTTTATCAATATCTATTCCTGTATTTCATTAACAATTTCAATTGTTAATTTTGAAAACACAAAAAATTTTCTGACTGTATTTTCATTTATTTTTTTATCAACACTAATTTAAAATTTATTTTCTGTACAAAATTTAATTCTGTACAAAATTAATTTCTGTATAAATTTAATCTCTTTAATTATTATTTCATCTATAAAAGATCATCTATATGTTATAATTATTATTATACATAGTTTAAATCATTATTATGATATATGATATCATATTATAATAAAATAAATTCGATTTTGTCATTTGAAACTGTAATCTATTTCTCTGCATAAAAAAATATTTCAAATTTCTTATTTTTGATTCAATTAATTGTTCTCTAAAAGTTGTTCTTTCTGCAGTAGAACGAATTTATAATTTAACAAATTTTTCAATACTAAATTATAAATTAATAATTCAAATATTAACTCATTGAGGCAAATTAGTTTTTCTAACAAATATTCTATTATTTCCTATTAAAAATCTCTAAATCATCACAAAAAATAATTCTTTTTTTGTCATATTTCCCTTTCATATTAATTGATCCACCATTTGTATTGCTGTTTTATTCATTGTTAATTTTATTTTATTTATTTCTTTTCTATTTTTAAAAGAAAATTTTATTAACCACAACATATTCAGCTAAAGTGATAATCTTTGTCATTTTTCATTCATTATCCATAATTACAAGGATTATATTTAAATTAATATTTTTTATATTAATAATTTCATTGAATAATATCATTAAACCATCATTAATATAGATTATATTTGTACATAACAGTTACAGATTGCAGTATATATAACAATGTGAATTTATAAAATAATTTTTTGTTTACATTAATTCCAACAGTACTGTATATAATGTTAAAAAATAATAATTATCAAGATATTTTTTAATTTAAATAATATTATAAATTAAATACATTCATACATTTATGATACAAATACATAAATGATTAATATAATTGATATTACATATGATACATTTATAGCATAACATATTTCTTACAATATGATTCTTCATATTTTCAGATATCATAGACGGTTCAAATATTATTTTTTAAAAAATAATCAAATAGTGCGAAGTGCAAAGATCAAGTCATATTGTTCTTTATTTTATCGTTTATTAAAAAATATCTTAATAATTACTAGATTTTAATACTATATTATTACACATTACAATTAAATTATTACACATTATAATTAAAAAATTCAAAATGACCTTTATATCTCATTAATTCAAATCAAATAAACTAATTATCGTATTGTTAACTCTTTTTAATATCAACAAAATTTTATTTGAAACATTTTTTTATACAGTAGTTAGCAAATAGTTCATAAGTTAAATGACAAATTAAGTGATTCATCTTGTATATTAATCTATAAAATATGATAAACGAAGATTAAATCAACTTTATCGATATCTTCAGATTAATAAAATGACATTATTTTTATCAATAGTAATTTTTTTATTTTTTTTTCTTTATATTTTTATTGCAATATTAATTTTGTTAATACATAAAATGTTTAAATTATTCTCCATTTTTAAAATTACCAATACAATTTAAAATTTGTAATTAACATAATTAACATAATTAAAATTGTGAATATTCGAATTCGAAAAAAATGGAATACTACTAATACTAAAATTTAAAATTAATAAAAAAAATTTATTTTATTTTTTTATGCTTTTATTCAATAAAAATTATTATTTGATAAATTTTTGGAAAATTTATAAAAATTTACGAGATGAATATATATTATAAGCCGTAATAAATTGATAAATTTTTGAAAAATTTATAAAAATTTCGAGATGAATATGTATTGTGAGCCGTAATAAGTTGATAAATTTTTGAAAAATTAATAAAAATTTCGAAATGAATATATATTGTAAGCCGTAATAAATTGATAAATTTTTCAAATTTCGATCTAGTGAAAAAAAATAAAAAAATAAATTAAATGGATTCGCATAGAAATATAGATACATATATAATATAGATACATATAAATCTTTTTCTTAAAATAATTAAGAAAATAAATGAAATAGATTCGATTGGAAACGGATAGGTGAATATGTAAAATTCTAAAATAGTTTTTTTATAAATTGTGAATATTCGAATTCGAAAAAAATGGAATACTACTAATACTAAAATTTAAAATTAATAAAAGAAATTTATTTTATTTTTTTATGCTTTTATTCAATAAAAATTATTATTTGATAAATTTTTGGAAAATTTATAAAAATTTACGAGATGAATATATATTATAAGCCGTAATAAATTGATAAATTTTTGAAAAATTTATAAAAATTTCGAGATGAATATATATTGTGAGCCGTAATAAGTTGATAAATTTTTGAAAAATTAATAAAAATTTTGAAATGAATATATATTGTAAGCCGTAATAAATTGATAAATTTTTCAAATTTCGATCTAGTGAAAAAAAATAAAAAAATAAATTAAATGGATTCGCATAAAAAGATACATATATAAATACATATATAATATAAATCTTTTTCTTAAAATAATTAAGAAAATAAATGAAATAGATTCGGTTGGAAACGGATAGGTGAATATGTAAAATTCTAAAATAGTTTTTTTATAAATTGTGAATATTCGAATTCGAAAAAAATGGAATACTACTAATACTAAAATTTAAAATTAATAAAAGAAATTTATTTTATTTTTTTATGCTTTTATTCAATAAAAATTATTATTTGATAAATTTTTGGAAAATTTATAAAAAATTACGAGATGAATATATATTATAAGCCGTAATAAATTGATAAATTTTTCAAATTTCGATTTAGTGAAAAAAAATAAAAAAATAAATTAAATGGATTCGCATAGAAATATAGATACATATATAATATAAATCTTTTTCTTAAAATAATTAAAAAAATAAATGAAATAGATTCGGTTAGAAACGGATAGGTAAATGTGTAAAATTCTAAAATAGTTTAGAAAATCATAGTTTTAGAAAATCATTAAAATTTTAATATTGGCAACTCAATGTCAAGTATCCAATCACTGGTATAATTATTGTTAATGAAAAAAAATAAGAAAATAAATTAAGTGGATTCGCATAAAAATATAGATGCATATGTAATATAAATCTTTTTCTTAAAATAATTAAAAAAATAAATTAAATAGATTCGGTTGGAAACGGATAGTTGAATGTGAAAAATTCTAAAATAGTTTTTTTAAAAAATCATTAAAATTTTATTAATATTGACAATTCAATGCCAAATATCCAATCACTGGTATAATTATTGTAAGATCAATTGGAAGATAATATATTATTTCATTAAGGATCCAAAAAATATATAATTTTTCGAAATTTCTCTATTGTTTTTATATGGACTATCCTTTCTTCAGTAAATAATTTAAAAATCTCATCTCTTTTCATTTCAGAAGTCTTTTTTTTAATATATAATTCTATCTAAATTATTGTACATTTATTTGCCATAAATTAGTTGAGTTTTCATTTCTCATTTTTTTATTCAGTTTTTTTTAAAATTTACATTAAATTATATTATAAATTATTAAATTATATTAAATTGACTTCGTTCCATCTTTTGATTTATCGAAGAAATAAAACTAAATGTTAGCGCCAGATATAATACGACTTCGTTAATAGTGACTAGATAAATAGACTAGATAAGAATGATAGAAAAATCAGCATTGTCTCGTGTCGCCATATGGACTACATTTTTCCTGATTTTCATCTGCTTTCAATTGCATAGTAAATGTAAAAGGTTAGATTACATTTATGTAATCTTATTTAAATTCATTATTTAATTTATTAATTTATTTACTGCTACTGAATATTAGTTGAATATTATTTTATTATTTTATTATTTTCTATATTTAAATTTATCAAAATTTGATTTCATTTCATCTTAAATATTAGAATTTATTTAAACAAAACAATGGCGAAAACAGCATTAGATATGATAAAAAAGAAACTTTTAAACGTTCTGATAAATGAAATATTAATTTCAAAATTGTTATAATATTTATTCTTCATATGTTCTGCTATACAGAACATAATTTCAATAGAATCTCATATTTTTAAAAAAATATTTTCAGTTTTCCAATTGACCAATTCCAAAAGTAGTCGACCAATCTGTATTGTTGCTTGTACATTGTTCAGATAGCAATAGCAGACGATTTGTAACATTTAAGAGCAAAAAAATTTTTTTTGATTTATGAAATGTATGAACCAATGTATATTTATTTGATGAACGATATTGATAATTATTATATATTAATATATAATATATATTATTATATATAATCGATTCATCAAAATTTATGTTTAAAAATATAAAATGTATTTAAAAAAAACAATATGTTAGAATAAATATTTAATAGATATTTGTTTAAAAATATAATTGTGATATATATGACCAAATGTCTATTCATTGAAACATATATATATATATATATATATATATGTTTATAATACAATTTTATAATACATATTAATTTTCGTATAAAATTAGATATGAAATAACAATCATGTAAAAATGAAGTCTACGTTAATTAGTATTTATTATATAAAATTAAATTCATTAGTAGAATATGTAAAATTATATTTACTTTTTTCAAATTTGTTAAAATCTGGATACAAGTGATTATTTAAACTGTCATATAATTCATATAATTTTCCATCCAGTCATTTTGTATTTTTATAATCAAAAATAAATATTCAATTTTTTTTATATCAAAATAAGTTTTTTTTTTCAATATTAATTTAAAAAAATTTTGCAAAATTCTGTGATTGTAAATGTGCCTTGTAAAAATGTACCAATTGCCTTTATAATATATGAAAAAGGTAAATGATATCGATAGATAATGTTGTCCTTAAGAATTATATTAATTTCGATCGATGAATATCATCTCCATTTTTGCGCCCCTAATTCTCAATAAAACATGAGATTACAACACAGTTGTTCAAATATGATATAATATCTTTCAATACTATATATATAATTATAATTTTCTATATTTTCTTTGTGTACGTTCATAATCCTTAATGAAACATGAGATTACAACACAGTTGTTCAAATATGATATAATATCTTTCAATACTGTAATTATAATTTTCTTCATTTTCTTTGTGTACGTTATAAGCCTTAATGAAACATGAGATTACAATACAGTTGTTCAAATATGATATAATATCTTTCAATACTATATATATAATTATAATTTTCTACATTTTCTTTGTGTACGTTATAAGCCTTAATGAAACATGAGATTACAACACAGTTGTTCCAATGTGATATAATATTTTCCGATATTAGTACGTCGTAATTTTCCATATCATATAAGATTTTATGAAAAAAATTCTGATTTTATTTCGAAGTTCCTCTATGCTTATGAAGGAACATTAAAAAAAAATATATATATATATTCTATTTAAAAAGAAGTCACTGTGTCATGTAATGCTGATTTCTTGAGGCGTTCCACAATTGAATTCATCCAAAGTATCAATTTTTCATATCGTTTACTTTACCCATTGAACTATTGACACTTGTAAAAGTATATAATATCTGTGTCAAGAATCGATCGAGAAGACTTAATTGATAATTTCAAATATATTTTGTTTGCAAAAATTTTTTACGAATTTACCAAATCAAAAACGCCGATTTCAATCATAGAATGCGTATTGGAAATATATGTTACAGCGCGACAAATCTACGTGGTTGGTCGATATTTTTAATAATTCGTTAACAAAACCGAAACAAAAATTTTGCAAACAAAAAATTGCTTGAAATTTTTTTGCGAAATCACATCATATGATTTTATGAAAAAATTTCTGATTTTTTATTTTAAAGTTTTTGAACTTATGAAGGAACAAAAAAAAATGTATATTTTAATTCTTATTACGACATTTTTATTTACGATATTATAATTTTGATAGTGCATATTCGTTTTGTTGCTATTTTAATTATTATATATAGAAATATATAATATTTTTTAACTAAAAATTCGAAGTAAAAATTACATTTCAAATTTAACAAACTTATTAAATAAATTTAGATTTCCATTCTTTATACATAATTTAAATGATACTCTTGAATTTTTATCTTTCTCTGTAATACTCATACGATAATAAAACTCGCTGTATCATTGATCAAAAAAATTATAATTTAATTTTTGTAAATTTCTTTAAATAAATATCCATTTTAAATAAGGTTTTCTATTATGTATTATCTATTATATTCTATTATCTATTAGATTTCCATTTTTATACATAATTTAAATGATACTCTTGAATTTTTATGAATTTTTATTTCTCTATAATATTCATGCGATAATAAAACGCTGTATCATTTCAACTCGCTTGATCAAAAAATTATAATTTAATTTTTGTGAATTTCTTTAAATAAATATCCATTTTAAATACAGGTCCTCTATTATTTATAAAATTTTGTTTTATCTTGTTGTTCACACAAACATTATTGTTTCTGTTTCTTGTTTCTTGTTTCTTGTTTCACAGAAAAGCATATTAAAAGTGAAAAAAAAGAAAAAAGTAAATTAGATTTATAAACATTATAAATACTTTTTTTTGTAAATTTTTTTATTGTAAATTTCTTTAAATAAATATCCATTTTAAACATAGGTCTTCTATTATCTATAAAATTTTGTTTTATCTTGTTGAACACCTGTTTATATTTCTTGTTTCTTGTTTCTTGTTTCACAGAAAAGCATATTAAAAGTGAAAAAAAAGAAAAAAGTAAATTAGATTTATAAACATTATAAATAGTTTTTTCTTATTGTAAATTTCTTTAAATAAATATCCATTTTAAATACAGGTCCTCTATTATCTATAAAATTTTGTTTTATCATGTTATTCACACCTTGTTTTTGTTTCTTGTTTCTTGTTTCTTGTTTCATAAAAAAAGCATATTAAAAGTAAAAAAAAAGAAAAAAGTAAATTAGATTTATAAACGTTATAAATACTTTTTTCTTATTGTAAATTTCTTTAAATAAATATCCATTTTAAACATAGGTCTTCTATTATCTATAAAATTTTGTTTTATCTTGTTGAACACCTGTTTATATTTCTTGTTTCTTGTTTCACAGAAAAGCATATTAAAAGTGAAAAAAAAGAAAAAAGTAAATTAGATTTATAAACATCATAAATTTTTTCTTACTGTAAATTTCTTTAAATAAATATCCATTTTAAACATAGGTCTTCTATTATCTATAAAATTTTGTTTTATCTTGTTGAACACCTGTTTATATTTCTTGTTTCTTGTTTCTTGTTTCACAGAAAAGCATATTAAAAGTGAAAAAAAAGAAAAAAGTAAATTAGATTTATAAACATTATAAATAGTTTTTTTTTATTGTAAATTTCTTTAAATAAATATCCATTTTAAATACAGGTCCTCTATTATCTATAAAATTTTGTTTTATCTTGTTATTCACACCTTGTTTTTGTTTCTTGTTTCTTGTTTCACAAAAAAAGCATATTAAAAGTGAAAAAAAAGAAAAAAGTAAATTAGATTTATAAACATTATAAATAGTTTTTTCTTATTGTAAATTTCTTTAAATAAATATCCATTTTAAATACAGGTCCTCTATTATCTATAAAATTTTGTTTTATCTTGTTATTCACACCTTGTTTTTGTTTCTTGTTTCTTGTTTCTTGTTTCTTGTTTCATAAAAAAAGCATATTAAAAGTAAAAAAAAAGAAAAAAGTAAATTAGATTTATAAACGTTATAAATACTTTTTTCTTATTGTAAATTTCTTTAAATAAATATCCATTTTAAATACAGGTCTTCTATTATCTATAAAATTTTGTTTTATCTTGTTGAACACTTTATTTATATTTCTTGTTTCTTGTTTCTTGTTTCACAGAAAAGCATATTAAAAGTGAAAAAAAAGAAAAAAATAAATTAGATTTATAAACTATAAATACTAAATTTCTTTAAAATAAATTTCTTTAAATAAATATCCATTTTAAATATACGTCTTCTATTATCTATAAAATTTTGTTTTATCTTGTTATTCACACCTTGTTTCTGTTTCTTGTTTCTTGTTTCTTGTTTCACAAAAAAAGCATATTAAAAGTGAAAAAAAAGAAAAAAGTAAATTAGATTTACAAACGTTATAAATACTTTTTTTTTGTTTTGTAAAGATTTTGTAATGATATAGTGGCTGAAAAAAATAAATATGAAGAGAGACAGATATTTTAGTTCGATATATTTTTTGGTATATGTATTAACGATAATAATTATTGCAAGTATTAATTATTTAGCAATCTTATTGAAATTAAAGAATAATATATTGTTATTTTATTATATTATATTTTAAAAATTTGTTAATTATCGCTTAAAATGAATTATTCTTGGTATTATTCTTAGTATTATTCTTAGTACCATTGTTTTCTCGAAATTCATAAGCATAATTTGTGTTAATTATTTTTTTATGAAAAATTCATTGAAATGTTGCTTTTCTATTTTATAATTATATTTCAAAATTTATTAAAATATCATTTATTTTTTCAATATAATAAAAAAAATATAAATTAGTACACTCAAATAGATATTCTATCCTAATACTAAAGAAATTAAATTAATACATTCAAATAAATGCTTGATACAAGAGAAATTGAATTAGTACACTCAAGTAGATATTTATCTTATATTAATATAAAAGAAATTGAATTAATACACAATAAATGCTTGATAAAAGAAAGATTGAATTAGAACACTCAAGTAGATGTTTATTTTATACAAAAGAAATTGAATTAATAAATTATGCTAATATAAGAAAGATTCTATGTTAATATAAAAAAAATTAAATTAGTACACTCAATTAGATGCTTATTCTATACTAATGTAAAAGAAATTGAATTAGTACACTCAAGTAGATATTTCTTATCCTAATACTAAAAAAATTCAAATTAGTACACTCAAATAAATGTTTAATACAAGAAAGATTAAATTAGTACATTAAATTAAATATTTTTTACTATACTAAATGAGCATAATTAACATATCATAAATATCATTTCTGAAGTACTATTTTTTTTAATGCACATTAGTAATAGAAATGGTTATTTTCTATTACTAAAAATTTTGTGCTATACAATTACAAGAACTTGAAGTAACGCTAAGTTATTCAAAATATAACTCAAAATAAATTTTTTTTCTAAATAGCTTAATTGATGAATAGCATTGTGTCATTTTTTTTCAATGCACATATTTGATAATAAAAATAATCATTTTCAGTTACTAAAATTTCGTGCAAAACATAAAAACAAGAACTTAAAGTAAGGCTAAGTATATTTCTTTCTAAAATTTTAAATAAATCTATTTGATTAAAAATTTAAACATCAAATAATCGAAATTTTTATGAATAAATTTAAACAAATATCAATTCTCTCCAGTATTATTATTGTGATTGAATTTAAGATAACATAATCGAAAGAATTGCGCATTATCTATAATGCATCTATTTTGAAATTATAAATATATTTTTCCATAAAGTTTTAACCTCTTAAGCGTTACACTTCACTGTAATTGAATAAATCTGAATAAGCATTTCATGGCACAAATTTTTTCATTTTTATATGGCATTATATTATATTATTAAATTTACATTAAATTTTTATCTTTATCAATCTTGTATTCTTATTATATTATATTATATTATTTGACATATATATTAATTAAAATATATGCTGTATTTTTGGATTAATTCTAAAAGTTAAAAGAAGATAGAGCAAAATTAAGTCTTATTAAGTTTTAAACAATTAAAGTTTGTATTAGATTAAGTTAGACGGCGATTATTTATAAATAACAAAATGTTATTAATTATCATAATTATAAAAAAAGAAATTAAATTAATACACTCAAATAGATGTTTGTCTTACAATAAATTGTAATATAAACAATTAATATTTTTTTAATATTAATTGTTTATGTTAAAAAAGAATCTTAAAAAAGAAATCTGAGATGAATTAGATTATAGATATCGTGAGATCATTGAATCCAGGAATTTTTAAACAATTAAAGTTTGTATTAGATTAAGTTAGACGGTGATTATTTATAAATAACAAAATGTTATTAATTATCATAATTATAAAAAAAGAAATTAAATTAATACACTCAAATAGATGTTTGTCTTACAATAAATTGTAATATAAACAATTAATATTTTTTTAATATTAATTGTTTATGTTAAAAAAGAATCTTAAAAAAGAAATCTGAGATGAATTAGATTATAGATATTGTGAAATCATTGAATCCAGAAATTTTTAAACAATTAAAATTTGTATTAGATTAAGTTAGACGGTGATTATTTATAAATAACAAAATGTTATTAATTAACATAATTATAAAAAAAGAAATTAAATTAATACACTCAAATAGATGTTTGTCTTACAATAAATTGTAATATAAACAATTAATATTTTTTTAATATTAATTGTTTATGTTAAAAAAGAATCTTAAAAAAGAAATCTGAAATGAATTAGATTATAGATATTGTGAAATCATTGAATCCAGGAATTTTTAAACAATTAAAGTTTGTATTAGATTAAATTAGACGGTGATTATTTATAAATAACAAAATGTTATTAATTATCATAATTATAAAAAAAGAAATTAAATTAATACACTCAAATAGATGTTTGTCTTACAATAAATTGTAATATAAACAATTAATATTTTTTTAATATTAATTGTTTATATTAAAAAAGAATCTTAAAAAAGAAATCTGAGATGAATTAGATTATAGATATTGTGAAATCATTGAATCCAGGAATTTTTAAACAATTAAAGTTTGTATTAGATTAAGTTAGACGGTGATTATTTATAAATAACAAAATGTTATTAATTATCATAATTATAAAAAAAGAAATTAAATTAATACACTCAAATAGATGTTTGTCTTACAATAAATTGTAATATAAACAATTAATATTTTTTTAATATTAATTGTTTATGTTAAAAAAGAATCTTAAAAAAGAAATCTGAGATGAATTAGATTATAGATATTGTAAGATCATTGAATCCAGGAATGGCAAAAGATCAGATATAAGAATATCATTGTTCGATATTAAATAGAAAAAAAATTATATACTTCATCCTTCTTTCTGTTATTATATATTATAATTGTTACTAAACAATGTATATATATATTAGAAATTTCATATTTTAAATTTATCAATCAATTCTCTCCTTACTCCCAATTTTGATCTTGAAAAATATTATAAGAAACATCATTTTGAGCAATTTTTTCTTTTATATACATTATATATATTATTAATTGTATATTGATTTTACTATCTATGATTTATCTTTTGTTATATTATTCGATCAATCTATATATAACATTTATACATTTGTCAAGTAATTTTTAGATTGTAATTTGCATTAATAAAGATCTCGATTGCCATACGAAATTTGTAGATATGTTGGAAGAAAAAAAATATAAATCTAAAATTTTAATTTCTAATAATTATTAATTTGATTGAGATATTAATAAAAATTTTTGATAATATATAATCCGTAACAAAAAAAAAAACTTAGATCCACGACTTTCAATATTTTTTTTTTATTATTTTCTGTTGGTAAAATTTAATGGGGCGATATTTAATAATAATTTTGATTAATTATTATTTTGAGTTCTATTAACTATTATTTTTTTGTTTAAATATATATATATTATAATTTGTAATTTATATTTGTAAATATACGCATATTGATAATTAGTATTTCCTCTTTGCTTTAATTGTTCTAATTATAAATACTTTTTGATACATTGTTTCTATTATTATGCACTATTTTATCATATTCTTTATTTTATGATTTTGTCAAATATTTTTTTCTTCAAATCTAACGATTGATAATGTATATACAAATATTTTAAATAATCTTCAAATATTCTCGATTGAATATTAAGAGAATCATTTGATTATGGCATTATACTAAAAAATAATAAAATATTATAAAGTATATATTATTAACATAGAAATATATTAATATTTAATACTTTTTGTAATTATTCTTTAAATTTTAATTGTATATAAGAAAGTTATTATCAGTATAGATATTACTGATAATAGTTGTAGTTGTTATCAAGTAACCATGACTCAGTATCTACAAAATGTCCTACTTACAATTCAAAAAAAATCTGATTACTCATTTTTATAAAATTTAACATCAAATTTGCAACATCAAATATAAAAGTAGAAAATCAATTTGTAAAAATATTTTTGATTATATAATGCTTCGATTACAGAATAGAAATTATTATGTAATAAATATTAGATTAAAAAATATTTAAAAATGACCATGAAGAATTATCAATATTTACAATTTTTCATAAAAGCAACCGAAAATTTTATTTAAGATTATAAATATTATAAATTATTCACAAATGCCAAGATCAATTATTAAATATTTGACAAAGATTTCTACGAGAGAATTATATATTAGAATTAAAAAATAGTTATATATAAAATTCAATATAAGTAGTGAAAATTTTTCATTAATATCTCGAAAACTTAATAAATTTTATATTTATATTTATTGAAACATAATCGATTTTATTTTATATTATATTTTACTAAAGTTAAAACTGTTTTTTTTTAACTATTTCAAGAAAAAAAATTTATGTATTTTTTTTAAAATTAATAAGATTAATGATTGTATGAAATTTTGAATTTGTGATTCAAAAATGTGATTCTTAAAATGTTATTTGAATATGGACAAATTTTAGTCAGAACTTATCAATTGCCGAGATCCGACATTGAAGATCAAACGAAGCAATGGCTACAAACAACGAAGATTCCTGCACTTTGTTCGAGACGCAGTGTACGCAGCTGCTTACGCGCTTCACAATATGCAAAGGAATGTATGCGGTGAAAACTGGACGAGCCTCTGTGACAAGATGCGGCCCCCGAACAAGGATATCTTCTTTCAATATTTGGCCAACGTGTCTTTCAAAGGTAACAATGATAAATTAATAAATTATATTTGTGTATTTTTTATTCAAGGATTGAAACAAAGCTTTAGAAAATAGAATTTTTGTTATTTTATAATCATTATGATATTATTTCCACAATTGTTTCAAACTGATATAATTGTTTATCCTATATAATCCTTGATTTTATTATATATTATTAATATAAAAAAAAAAATAACCATTTTTTGATACTTCGATATAAATTGTAAGAAGTTCATAAATTTGAAAAAATTATAAATTTTTAAAATTTGAGAAAGAATTATTAAGTCAATAATTAATAATTAATAATTATAAAATAATTCAATAATATTATTTCAAAAATATTTTTTAATCACTATTATATAATTTAATTACTATCATGATGCACTCGTTGATGCAATGCTATAAACAAAATAATCTCACGTATCATTTATTATGTAAAAAAGTATATCATTATCAAAAAATTTGAGATAAAAAAACATGACATTTTTTTTTAGATTAAAACTGATTCAAAACTAATCCAAATTTATCATGAACACATTCCAAACTGAATAGAAATTATTAGATTTTAGAAATTCAATTATTTATTGTAACATTGAAAATATAAAATCTTTAAACTAAGGTTAAGCGATATTTATAATACATATACATTATATGTAAGAAAAAAATATTATTCTACAAAATGATGAATATCACTGAAATCAGCATCTCCTTTTCTACATAATTACTATTGTCATTAATATTACTACGCGAGATATCTCATTATTATAATATGCATAAATAATTTGTAATAACAAGATATAGTAACATCCCTTTAGAATCCATATTTTTGCTTGCATTAACGTCCATCGTTATCCTCATCAATTTTTCTTAGAAAATAGAATCTTAAAGTAAAGTTTAAGTTTGCTAAACAAAACTTTATTATATACGACACTGATTTTTTTATCTCTTATTCATACTTTCCTTTTACTTTGATTTAATTATATAACAACAATTACCTGCTTATATAAATAATTGTTTTCTCTAATATGAATCAAGCACTACTGTGTTCAAAATCACAAAAGAAAAGTATCTAAATATCTTACATTAACACTAAACGTGGCTCAATTTTCTTAGAAGAAAATATATAACGTCATATTATCCCCACTATGCCAAGAATTGTATCATGTTACATAACATACCTTTGCTTAATCTACTAGACATAACAATAATAGTAGAAGAAATAATATTATGTCAGATTTAAACAATATCTTTCTAACATCACTATGCCGATTCGCTATTAATCATTCTAATATTCTGCTATCTTGATGTTTTGCTTCATATGATTGAAAATGTATATATACAATAATATAGATTCCTAACCTTTCTTGATCCGTTTTCTACGCTTTAAAAAGTGTGTAGTGGGAGAGACTCAGAAGAGGGGAGAAATGGCATAATCTATTAGTCTAAAGTTGGTACTATACATCAAGAGCAGAGATGGGTAAAATTTTAACGGTAAAAAGTTAAGAATAAAATTACTTCAATAATTTATTCAAAGGATTGAATAATTGCAAATTACTATAATACTAAGTGTATTATATGAAGTATGGATCAACTTTAATAATTACGAATAAATATTATTCAATTCATTTTAAATAAAATTATTAAATACACTTAACCTTATTTAAAATTTTAACTAATAATTTTTTGAGAAAAACTCTTAGTTTAAAAATTGCATCTTGACCATATCTTTATCTAATCTAACAATAGTAGGAATAATGTCTCCACTTTCAAGAATTGTATTGTCTCATAAAATGTGCTAATATATTGCTTTAATATATTCTAATTAATATATTCTTCTTTACTATATATTGTTATTATTGGTTGAGAATAATCCATGGATACATCGAAATAAAACGAAATAGAACGATTCTGCATTAGCATAATGTTCTAAATAAGGTGTCAATTATAATCAAACAGAATTCTTCTTTGTTTAGAGAACTATTGTATATACTATATGTCAATGCTATAAACTTTTTTATTCTATTTCGTTTTATGTTGATATCTTGTTGTCGATTATTGTGATTGCTTTCAGTCAATCACAATGCAATATATAACGTAAAAGTGCCTCTAGCAATAGTAAAGAAGATAATATGATTATATATTTTCTTCGTGTAAAAATTTACAAAGAAGAACTAAATTATATTTAATGATAATATAAGATCTGAAAATTTTTGGTTAATATTGAGTTAAAATAATTCAGTCTTTTTTTAAATTTTTTAAAATTTTTATAAATGGATTCACTCTTTTCTCGCTAAGATAAAACTCGTTTTTTTTTTTCGTTTCAGACGAAGCCGGGAATGGATTCAGATTCGTGGACGCGGTTGACGGACCACCAAGATATTCCATCTTGAATTATCAACGAAAAGTGAACGGTTCGTACCATTGGACAGTGATCGGGAACTACACGTGTAAGTCAAACGCTTTTCATCATTCTTGATTTCAATAATAGAAGGTAAATAAAGAGAATCAAGCATAATGCAATTCTCAAGAAACTGATCTTTTTAGGTTAAGAATATCAATTACTGTGTTAAAATTAAGATAATTTTTCAAATTCTTATCAAATCAAACTAGTATTATTATTTCTGTTTCCAAAGCATATGTGTTATATTTTATTATCTTTATTTTATTTTATTTTATATAAAATATAATTTAAAAGATAAAAGATTCGAAATATTAATTAAAATATCAAAAGAAGAAATCTACCAATTATTATGTGGTAAATAAGAAAAATAAGTTATTAATTATTGTGCTAATCAATTATTAGCATATAATTATTTTTCCATCTTTCATGCTTCTACTATAACATCATGCATTTCTAAGATGTTATAATTTTTTCTTTTATTTTAAAAAGAATAGAATCAAATACGAAATTAGAAAACCCATGTAATATCGATATGAAAGGATGATCGATTTTAAAATTCCTTTCTGTATTTCTTTGAAATATTTTGGAATTAATTAAATACAATGAATGAATGATTCTAATTCAGAATTCAAAAAATCTTTTTATATAATTCAAATAGTGAAATTATAGATAAACAAAATAAATAAACAAGAAATTATTATATATATATACTTTATTTTTGATATGTGATTAAGAAAGAAATCACTACTATTTAAAAGATGAAATCATTTTACTTATAAAAAGAATTATTTTTTATCAGTCATATTCGTTTTCATATGAAGTAATGATGTAAGTAATGGTAATATGCATTCTCATAATAATCTGTCAAAACAATTCACGAATATCCATCAAATGAATACTCAATTTTCGAATATGATGTCCTAGATATTGTGCAGCATATCAAATACTCTAGATATTATAAAATAACTTATATTATATTTATAATATTGAATATCAAATTGAATAGAAAGGAATTTTCATCCAAAGAATGAAAATTCAAAAGATGATTAAATTAGATTTATAATTACCAATATTTTATTAATAATTTTCAATATATCAAAGTTATTATTAAACGTAAAAATAAATAAATTTATTAATAAACATAAAAAAATAAATTTTGAGTTAAAAACTTAATGAAATATCAATCTATAGATATTCATTGATATCTCTTATAGCAACTTTATGAAAAAAACTTTATGAAATTCCAATTATTTTCATCCATTATCGATATTTTAACGATATTATAATATTAAATTGAACATGAAATAATTCATGTACAAACAATAAATGGATGGTTGATAAAAAATGCTTTTATATATTATTTTATTAAATATTTAATAAGATAATAAGATTTAATTAAAAAATTTTTAAATTGATTAGTTTGTTGATTTTATTTGTATATTAGTGGATTGAATATTTTCATTGATAGAACAATTTTATTATTTAATGTATCTTTACGATTTAAATCGTAAACAATTTTTCAAATGAATTTGGAATTGTGTTTTTTCCAAATGAATTGAATTTATTTTTAATGAATTTTAATTTTCTGTGTCTAAATCAATTTTTTTTTCTTCTTTTTAATTGTGAATAAATGAAAATAATTGCTCTTATTGCAGGATTTCACTCTCATTCCATATCTTGCTTCCTCTTCTTGAATGTGTTTTTTTCTTCAAATGCATTTATTAATAAACGAAAATTGTTCTAATTGGAGAATTTCTTCATGTTCGTTTTTCTACATATCTATTTTCTTTTCTCGTAATAATCTTTTCCAATAAACGAAAGTAATTGTTCTAATTAGGGA
Organism: Apis mellifera; assembly: GCF_003254395.2. Lineage (NCBI taxonomy): Eukaryota > Metazoa > Arthropoda > Insecta > Hymenoptera > Apidae > Apis > Apis mellifera. The sequence goes on from NC_037653.1 coordinate 960,600, forward strand.
ATTTCTTCACCTTCCTTTCTATATACGTCGTGTGCATCTAATTTTTCGATAATTAACTGATGCTATAAATAGCACTCCAATGCTCGAACAGATTATTCTAATATTCTTTCAACATATACCTTTATTTACATTTACGATTGTTTAAGTAGACATGCCTGAAAATATGTAAATTCATTTGAGAGTGAAACTCAAATTTTTTTTTTTTTCTTCAACATGTTGTTTAAAATTCGATGCTTGAACGATTTAATTGATACTCTCGCCATTTGTAAAAAATATTCTTGAGAATAATTCTCGAAAGTTTTATTTTGAAATTTATTTAAAATTGAAAGCAAACTTCTCTCAAGAGTTGTTAAGAATTTTTTGAAAATTAGATTCTCATTTAAATCATTTTCAGATAGAAAAATATACAAATATATTTTTTCATCTGAAAAAGTATTGTATTCCATCTAAAATTGTATATTTATTGCAACGCTTATATTTTCAAGCTATGAGATAATTGGGTTAATAAGAAGATGTATTAAAATTTTTTTCGAATGGAATAAGCATTAATGTAAAAAAATGTTTTAATAAAGTTTTTAATGCCAAGATTAAAAATTAAAGACCACAAGCTGCATAAAAAGAAAAAATGAAAACTGGATATTTGTGCATATCTATGTACATATATGTATAGACTTAATATATAAAAAAAATATAAAATATTCAAAAATATAATATTGATGTTTGAAAAAAAATGTTCAAACTTCATTTTTTTAGTTGTATATTTTGATATTTTACAAATATCCTTATTCTAATAATAAGAAAATAAAAGAAAGTATTACATTTCCATTATTTTTATTTCTTAAAAAAAAAAAGATATATGTATCTTAAAAAAAAATCCTACATATATATATATGAATAATTTTTGCATCTAATTTGTGTTCATAAATAATCTTTTTCACAATTTGTTTCTTATTAATATTATATATACATTTATTTAATTTGTTTTTTTAAAAACGGTGTATGTTATCAACACCAATTTTTCATTTCTACAGTGAATAATAAACATTTTTTATGTTCTCCAGAAATTATTGTTGAACATAACATTGAATTATTTTCCATCAATGAAGCGATTACATTAACTACAATTACATCTAAAAAGGAATTTTTTTAAAAAATTTTGAAATTTCTATAATATCCCTGATCAAATTTTCATAATTGTTCGGGAATTTTAACGTATTGTGAAAAATAATTTTCATAAAATAATTTCGATTTATAAACACGGCTCAGCATTGTAGTTCCTCGGTATAATTATTAAATATAATCACTATTTCTAACGACTTTATTTAATCATTCTCATTTATTTAATAATTAATTTTATTATATTCTTCGTATATGAAATTGATACATTGATAATTAAAATATAATTATATTTGATTGAAAAAATAAAGAAATAAATATTTTGATAAAAATCATATCAATTATTCATATAAAAGCTATCCAACTAATCTAAATTTAATTGAATGTATAATACGTAATTATCATGTAACAAATATTTGGATTATGAAACGAAGATATTGTGTATCAAATAGGAGGAACATTTTCGTAACGAACATAAATATATATTTTTGTTACACGTTTTAACTTAACAATGTAAGATAATATATTTCATGTTAAAAAGATAAAAAAATCACAAAGAAGAGACTGGAATCAATTTTTTTACAATGAGAATAACATTATCCAATTTTTTTTTTTGTAATTATAAAATCTTTTTATATTTTAATTTTCTTTATATAGTTAACATTTGCATAACTTCTACGTTGATTGAAATTCGTTTGATAAAACATAGTTGATTTTCAAATAATATTTTGTTCTAATGATATTGACACTTGAATTCTAATGATTCAATTTGTTTAATAGAGAATTAATTGAAAGAATTAATAGAAAATTCTTTGAATCTCTTTGTATATTTTGGACCAATCAGAAATTTTTCTCTTCTAATTATTATTATGGTCACTGTTTATAATGCGAGTTTATGTGGATGACCATTTCATAATATGTATTTCATGTTCATTCTATTTCATGTTCATTTAAATTCATTTTAAAACTTTGCAGTTTTTAATATAAATAGCGATACAAAGCAATTTTATTTGTACCAATTTTCTTTTTTCTTTTTGTTTTTTTTCGATATTGATTTCTCAAATTTTACTTATTTTTCAATACCGAAATTTTTTATTTTCAACAATTGAGTTTACTTAATAGATGGCTAATCTTTTTTAATAGTATTGACTTTAGTTTGTTCCTCGATTTTTACTTTTTACGATTCGATTACTATTTTTGCAAATAAGTACATCAAAATTCTATTTTTTATTCAAAACGAGTTTGGACACAGTTGAAATTTGTTCGTTTAAATAGAGATGAATTAAGCATTTTAGCGTAATTGCTAGTTCGATCGCGCTAAGACGATCGTATTAAATTTCGAATTAATATTCTTATAATATAATGCATAAATTTTGTTCATCGTGTTTCTAATGCCAATAAAGAATATTCGAATGTTCGAAAAAGTGAAAATTAATCCTTTATAGTTTCGATTGAATCCGTGGCTTAAAATTTAAATATTCCAATTCACGAACAAATTTTTTCCAATTTTTTCAGTTTTTTTTTCCAATCTGAAATTGTAAATTGTTCATTTCTTTATTATACCATCCAATTTAGGATTTTTGCATATGGAAAAATGATTAATTTCAAATTATATTTTTTCTTCAATACACATTGAATTCACTAATAATTCTAGCAATTGAATTCATTTAATAGAGATAGCAGGATAAGCTATTTGCAAATATGAGTCAAATCAGATCCTCTATTTTTCTATTCAATTTGTACATGTATCAGAGATTTTAATTTTTTAAAAGGTTGCACGTTAATTTTTTAAATTGTACTTTTCCCAAGTATAAATAAAATAATTAATGTTGAGTTTCAAATTATATTTTTTCTTCGATTACATATGATACAACTTGTATAAAAGATTGCTGTAATTTTGTTTCTCGTATTTTTAATGCCAATAAATAACAATCACTTTTCGTTTGAATGATTATTCTTCTGCAATAATTAAATATGATCAAATCCTGATTGAAATCAAGAGTTTGATATATAGATATATTTTATTGTGTGTTTTATTTAAATATAACTTAAACACTAATAATTTATTAAATTAATTAAAAAAAAAATTATTTTTATGAAAATTATTTGATATAAAAAAATATATTTTGCAATGAAATTTCTTTCTGTGGATAAACGTAGAGAATATATATATATAAAGAACGAAGATGAATTTTATTTTCAAAAATAAAAAAAGAAACTATATATAATAATATTATAATAATACAATGTAATATAATAATTTATATCTCTTTACACCAAATAATAATCTTTCATTCAATATTTCAATCGTTTTCAAAATACAGATATATTGTATAAATGAAAAATTTCTACTCACCATATTTGATTTATTCTTTTTCTATGACTGGAAAATTTTTAGATTTGTAATGTTGGTTATCGATTGCTAATGTTGTTGAAGATGTTAAATCCTGATTGTGACGCACACCAACCATGTTAAAATCCTTCTTAATCTTTCAATTTCGTACCATAACGTGATATTCTTCTGGAAAAAAAAATTTTTTTTTTAATGTAAGGAAGAATAAAAAATAACTTTAAAAATTAATTATTAACTTTAAAATTTGTATAAAGAAATCACACTGGCTCATTAACAGGAAGGAATAATTTGATAGTAAATTTGACTGTTAATCTGACTTTCTATAACATTAATTCTCAAATTAATCAATGTAATATAATGTATCAAAAAATTGCTTTGATTTTATTTCTCGTGTTTTTAATGCCGATAAAGAATATTCGAATATTTTGTTAGGATGAACAAGAAAGTTGAAAAATTAATTGAACTTTCATTGTTCTTAATAATTAAATCCTGTGGTGAAATTATTTTAATTGAAATCCAAAATTTAAAGAAATATTTTAAAAGATGACTGAGATTGAATCGTGGATCTAAAATTTTTATAATATAAAACTTTCTATATTATGTATTAAAACATATACAGATGTTACTTCGAACATTCAATGCTATTTATTTAAGTTACAATCATTTTCGTTATAGTCAATGACACTATATCGAATTCTTTATTATACTATTATACATATTATTCATGTAAAATTATTAAATCGCAATTAATGACTTATAATTTGATTAGAGTGAATATTAAAATTCACGCAGGCACTGAATACGAAATTCCGGATCTTTGAATTTTCACTTCTTCAAAGTTCTTCACATTCTTAAAAGTTGTTAAACGAACTGACTTCTCTTCAGTGACAATATTTCCACGAAAAGTCGTAGAGATAGGCATGTCGCTCGCGGATTGGTAAAATTCGTTGAAAGGGGTAGAAGTTGAAGATTGGTTTTAAAAATAAAGAAAAGAGAAGATAATCGTTCTTATCTTCTCAAATCATCCTTGGATAATCGACCAGCTAAGAATTTGCAAAAAATAAAATTATAAATCATGGATTTCGAAAAAATAAGGAGAAGAAATATAAGCAATTATTATACAATTGTGGAAGGCAACTATGGTTCATCATAAATAGTTAGATTTATTGTAAGAAATATGAAAAAAATTTTACTATGCACGATATTGTGATACACGTTTTATGATTCTATGTTGCAATTATAACTTTTGGCAGCAATCAGAATGGCCAGATTCTATTATTATACTTAGTAGCTTAGTTTTTTTCCAGCAAATTTCCACAGAGAGAGAATATGTGACATCACATTATCCCCACTGCGACGAAACTCACGACGAAGCCCACAAACGAAAATCATCTCACCTAAGTGCCTGAATCTAGCAATGGTGATAGGGATAATGTGATGTTACATTACCCCCACTACGCCAAGCTAAGCGTCGTATAGTGTCACGTGACGTGTCTAATCTAGTAACAAGAGTGGGGATATTTTGACGTCATATTATCCCCACTATTGCCAAACAAAAAATCGTATCACGTGACGTGCCTCTGCCTAATCTAGCAATAGTAGTGGGGATAATGTGATCACCAAACGTTGGTTGAATCGTATCTGATCTAGCAATAGTAACGGGCATAACGTGACTTCATATATTCTCCTTGTATGGAAATTAAAACATGTTTAGTTTAAAGATAGTATAAAGTTTAAATCTAATAATTTTATCAATTATAAAACTATCCGAATTATAGTCTGAATTTGTATCACTTTTTGTGAATGATTTTTTTATTGATTCATATTATATCATATTTATATGATTATTATTATATTTATATATTATATAACTTCTTGAAGTGAATTTATATAATTGTTTCGAGTGAATTTGTATTTGATTTATGCTTGAAATCTTCTTTATTGGATTTTTCTCAAAATCTTCAGGTTGTATTTTAATTATTGTCAAAAAATTTATTTTCAAAATAAATGGTATTTTGAAAGTAAATTCGCTGCTCTTCCTTGTATCCTTAATATTTTTAATTGGTGAGAGGGATATTAAATATTTAAATATTTGATAAATGTGAGATATTCGGTTTTTTTGAAAGATCTCGAGCTTTTTTTTCAAATTGTGATTTTAAACGTTAAAATAAAACTGTGTAGAAAAAATATACATTTTCTATTCATATGCATTAAAATTAATTAATTTAAAAATAAATAAAAATTTTTATTTAATAATTAATGGTAATTAAAATTTTATATTTGTTTTTATTGCTAAAAGAATGTTTTTTATGAAAAATTAATTTGTATTAAGAAACATATAAAACATAATGAAAGTTATACAGTATTCAGAACATAATATAATATAACAGATACAATAATTAAAGTAATTTTTGAACTTATTATGTATATATTAATTTTTTTAGTAATAAATTTTAATATTATTTTGAAATTTCACTTTCAAAAAATGAATCAATTTTTCAATTACAAAAAAAAAATATTGAATTATAATTTAAATCTATTAAAATATTGAATTCATCATAAAAAATTCATCAATTTTTTCTTTTTTTCAGTAAGAACACAGTGATATTAATATTATTAATCATCTAGTATTAAGAATCCAAAATAGAAATTAAAAGTCATATGGCATCATATGCATTATTATTACAAAGGTAAAAAAAATTAGAAAATTATTATCAATTTATTTATACAATTTTGTAAAATTCTATATCAAAGATAATTAATATTTTAAATCAATTATATGATAATTAAATGAAGATTGATTGAAAATAATTGATGTTAAGTAAATTAATGCATAATTCATCATATATATATCAGATATCATTTATATAAGTTAAACTATATTTGAAAAAAGAATAAGAAAATTAAAATAAAAATGACTTATTTGAATACAAATTCTATAAGTAAAGTTAAAGAACACAATAACAAATATTCTAATGCTATAGGTACTATTCCTGGCAAAAACTTTTTGATTAAATAATGATATACAAAATTTTTAAAAATAATTGTAATTTTTGAAATGTAAAATATCAAACTCACGGATGTTAAATCAATTTGTAAAATAAAAAACAATTATAAAAAACATAATTTAAACTTTCTTTCTATCAAAAAAAAAAACAATGAAAAAGCAAAGCTTTAGTTGAACATATACTTAATATTAATAATATATAATAAATGCAATTATACATGAAACGTCGTAAAATATTTATTAGATATTTAATAAAGAAAATTTTAAAAAATAAATTTATAATTCGTTTATTTTTTTTGTAAATTCACGAACAATAAAAAAAAATTTATGACTTATCTATTCAAGAAGTAGAAAATTTCTCGCATATAATAACAGAAAATTTTCTGTTATTATCGATTTCCTAAGCAGGAGCTCTAGGATGATGTGGTCTAGAATAATGCTGTTTTTAAGAAGAGTTTGGACTAGCAATTGTATATGCTTAAGATATTCTAGCTGAAGTGTAACATAATCTCAAATCCAAGGTTAAATCTAGCTATGGCTAATTTAATATTTACTTTTAGGAAAATTGATAAATATATGCCGATTGATTATCACTGTATCCAGAGAAGAAGAAAATTTTAATAGTTAAGAAAATTAATAATAAAGAAAGTTAATATTAATAATTTATTATTCAAAACATCGAATAATTGCAAATAATATAGTGTAGTTAACCGATCGAGGTTATGTGAAGAATGAATCAACTATACAATCATGAATAAATGTTATTCATTAAAAATTTTAAATAAAGTTATTTAAACAATAACTTAAAGTAATTTTATTTAAAATTTTTAACAAGATTATTATATATTATATCAACTATAAATAAATTATTCAATCATTTTAATAATTACTTAAACTAACTTATTCAAAATTTTTAACTAATTACTTCTTCAACGGCTTCTGAACTCTGACCATATCTTTGTATGACTAACTTAATCGAAGAATTTTCCACTTATTGGCTATTGTTATGCCCTACCATGATCCTTTCAATTGAAAAGGATTTCTGAGGACATTCACGAAAAAAAAAAAAAAGAAAAATTTAATAATGATTTAATTTAACAATGAAAATATAGAATTAAACGTCGTTGAAGAAGTAAGAAATCTAATTAAAATATTCTCTAATAAAGTTATTTTAAATAACTTATTAAAATATTTGAATAATATTTATTCGTAGCTAGTATAATTGATAATATATAATATCATATAATCATTTGGCAATACAATTATCTGTTATTCGATGCTTTGCAAAAAACAATTTTCAACTTCAACTATTAAAATTTTGCCCATCTCTGTGAGCAACTCATACCGTCAGATAGAATCAATAGATAATTTTATAATCACATTAATCATATTCTGATTATTAAATACAATCTTACTACGATATTGAGAGACTCATATCTCGTATAAATAAGCATATTACAATTATAATACAATTTATTTATTTGTTGTAAAAAAATATATTACCTGTTACCAATATCCAGCTGATAATCAATTGAAAAATCATTCTATCAAGCTTAGGTTATCGAACTCTCATCCATCACTAAACTATTGCAAATGCAATCATTCGTAATAATAAATTTTTTTCAATATTGTCACAGCCATTTTGATTGTTTCTTTTATACGAAAAATAATTGTTTTTGTGAAAATCAGTATATACGCTATTGAAAATTTTATTCGATTTTTGATAAGAATATTTATTTCAATATTATTTTTGTTTAAATTTATTAAGCAATATTATTTGAAAAGATAATTTTTGCGTTTTGCATCTTTTCAAACTATTGCATTGTAATTATATTAAAAATTGTATATTAAAATATTGTATATTAAAAAATAAACAAAAATATAATTCTGTAGTTAACGAATTATATTTCATTCTTATTTCCATTTTGTTGAATAGCTTTTCGTTTTCAAGATATAAGCAAATATGCATTATTTTTCAACCAATTCTCATATTTTCTTCTAATTATCATTTTTCACTGGATTTTACTTCACAATATACAAAAATTTAAATTATGTGTTTTACATTTACACCGTATTATTTTACATTTCAAAAATTACAATATACCTAGTGAATTTCGCGTTTTGAGATATATTTTTTTAAAATAAAATATTGCCAGGGATAGTATCTATTTTTTTATGTTAATTATATAGTGAATGAACGAGAACAACCGATATTACAATTGGATCGAGAGAAATTGCGATTTCGTGGCGAACAAGGGACCGAGTTCCCCACTTCTTCATGTCCCCATCCATGCGGTTCGAATCGTATCATGGTTCCAAAGAAAGAGGATCCTTGCTGTTGGACATGCCAGAGTTGCGGCATCTATCAGTACAAAGTGGACGAACACAAGTGCGACGACTGCAGAGTGGGTACGATACCGACTGAGAATGGAACTGGATGTGATCCTATTCCCGAAGAATTCGTCGAATATTCGAATCCCTGGGCGATTTTTGCGATAACAATAGCCATTTCCGGTAATCTCAGGCAGTGAATTTAACCTGTCTTTTCACTTTATTTAAATCTAACTAACTGACGAATCAATTGTAGCTTTTCGTTTGTTCGAAATATAAAAGAATAATATCATATCTTTAAAACAGGACAATTTCTTTCCCATCGTTACTTTACTTCTATAGTATTATTAATTTCCTCACCATGGATCATTCTTATTCCTCTATCATGCTTTACTTCATGTGAATGCAAATATAAAGATACAATAATATCTATTCCCAGCCTTTTCCATCATTCTTCATAGGATTATGACAGGCGTGTAGAAATGGGATGAAAAACCACATACATTAATTGCGTAAACTTTACGTAATTGTGAATATACATCTACAATTGTTCGTATAAGAATCGGTTAAATAAGAGTCATGCAACTTCTCGAGGAAAAAATGTAAGATCGAAAGCCAGATTCGTGTGGTTTTTCAGAGAGAAAAAAGTAAACCGTAATCTTTGACTATTTATAAACAACTATTCGAGAAAAAGCCTGGAGTCATATTATCTCCATTGCCTATATATTAGGCAGATAAGATGCTTGGTTTTAACGAAACTGATCACGTGATGTACCTCTGTCTATAATATAATAGTGGTAGTGAGAATAACATGACGTCATTTGACATGATGCGCGAAAATTTGGCTATATGATATGTCTAATAACAAAATAGTAATAATGGTGATAATGTGACATCATGTATTTTTCTCATGCAAAAATTCACAGAATCGAGTCACTTTTAATAGTAAAAATGATAGCGTTATTCAGTTACTATTAAGTTAAAAAAATACTTTGTATCACACATATTTTCATAATTGATCGAAACAGTTTTATAAAATATATTGTTTGATAAAGAAAATAAATGAATATATTAAATATAATTGAAAAAAAAAATGTTATGATTTTGGCATAAATTCATTCTATTAAAAGAATGTAATTTGACAATTATGCTAGTGACAAAATATGCTTTCATAATCTATATAGAATCTTATTATACAAATACATTTATATTAATGCATGATACAATATGAATATTATGTTTACAACTAAGTGACTCGATTTGATGAACAGATTATAGCATGATTAGAAAAGATATTTTCATTATCCTTCATAGACAAATAATATATGCATAAAGTTTGTTCTAGTAATTTGTATGATACGTATAAAATAAATATAAGAAAACTTTCTTTATTTTTTAAATAATTGATTATCAATTTTCTTTTATAGATAAAATATTTTGATTAAAACACAAACTTAGGCACTTAGTAACACAATAAGCAATTTTGTTTTAATCTAACTTAAACCAACCGTGATAAGAAATATGGAAAATCCAAAATATAAAAAATCGCAAAATATATTAGCCATAATTTTATCGTTTGTTATAACGTTGCTAATTTTTGGTTTATTAATTTAACATTACATTTTCTCTTTTACTACAATTCTCTCGAAATGGCAGCAAACATATAATTCTGCCGAGAACCGAATTAAGGTTATGTTGATATTTAATTAAGGTTATATTATATTATTGTTGAAACAGCCAACGATTCAGAGAATCTCAAAATTGCGTTACAGGTATAGGTTTGACCATGTTCGTTTGTTCGGTGTTTTGGATCTACCGCGAGACTCCGATGATCAAAGCGTCCGGCAGAGAATTATCCTTCTTGTTGTTGCTCGGCGCGTTTGGATGCTTCTCAATGACGTTCGCCGTCGTGGCTAAGCCTAGTGTCGAGAGTTGCGCCATAGTTCGTTTTGGAATTGGATTTTGCTACACGGTTTGTTACGCTGCACTCACGACTAAGATCAACAGAATTCATAGGATATTCAACGATCCTGGACGAAATCTACATGAACGACGGTAAAAAGATTTCGATTTCGAAATTTATCAACATTATTCGATTAATGACAATACAATTCTTAATAAAAAATATCGATCATTTTTTAAATAGAATAGAACTAATATTCCATTGATATGATTCCATGAATTTTTCAAATATTTCGAATATTCGTTTTTTTTCTCATGATTGAAATGACTAATTAAATAATAATTAATTGAAATAAATAATTAAATGAAAAAAGATCTAAATTTAGGTCTAGAATATATTGAATTATATTTTGTATTTAAACATTCATAATTTTTAAATATATTATTTATAACTATAAATTTTAAAATTGTTTTTAGAATTTACTTTTCAAATTCTATTAATTTAAAAAACAATTGAAAACATATCTAAATTTGATATCTAAAAAAATAAAATTTCATCCGATTGAAATTTATTATTTATAATCAGTTTAAATCGCGTTAGATGAAGTGAAATAGATAGAATTTAAACTGCAATGATAGAATCATAAAATAATTGAACAATTTCACTTTCACTACTTACTTTAATCTGATGCAAATTTATAACTTGATAAATAAATTTCAATTAATATTTTTGTATAACAATTTTTGCATTTGTTTTAGTATAAATATATTAATATGTTATATAACTAATTGCTATATAAAATATATGTATATGATATAGACAATATATAAATTACCAAAAATTAAAAATATTAAAAGCTAGTCTTAACAACTTGAAAAATTATTGAAAAGAAGACGAAAGAAATAAAAAAAAGAAAAAACTGTCTGTTCAAAATGAATTATTTCTATTATTATATAAAAATAAATTATAATACATAAAAAAAACAAATGAATAATAATAAAATAATGATAAATAATACAATAATGCCTTATATTCTAATCTTTGCTTTATAAATTCCATTTTTTAGAAGTGGAATGGTTTTTATAAATATATTAATCAATATATTTAAAAACTCAAATAACATTGTTTCCCTCTATTTTTCTATTTATTTCACATTGAAATAAAATTTTTGATATAAATTTAGTTTTGCAAGATGATTTTGATATAAAATATTACATAATTAGGAAAAATATATAATAATAATAATAAATATAAATGAGTAATAATAATTAAATTTTTAATCAAGTAATGTAATTATCCAATATATTTATGATAATTTTATCGATCAAAAAAATAACCGAAATAATAATAATCTTTAAATAAACAATCAAATATTACTTCTTTTATATTGTAAGATAACAAGACAGTGTTTCTCAACTTATAGATTGCAATCCAATATTAGATTGCCTAAAATTTTTAATGAATCATAAGAACCACTTTTAAATGTGTATGATTTTTTTTATATTTATTTATATAGAATGTCTCATTTAAATAAATTATTGATAACATTGATAACATTGAAAAATATTTTTCAAAGCTTTTTACAAAAATTGAATTTAACATATTATTTGATGAAGAAATTTTAAATAAGAAATTTCTTTTCAGATTGAAACATATTGAAATATAAATCAATATAGCTAATCATTTTCTATTAAAAATAATAATAATAATAAAAAAATAGTAAAATCGTATACAAAAAATTTATTATTAGTTTAAAATATATTTTAATATTCAATATTATAAAATTTACAATATGAAAGACAAGGAAAAATATACAATGTGGTAATTTTTTTTTTAAAATAAAAATTTTTCTTTGTCTTATCATCGATTTTCGAAATACATGCGAATAAATCGATTTAAATAAAACATTCTGTATAATAATTCTAGATTATAAAATTTTTATATTATAAACATTTAAATTTAGATAAAATTATAAATATAATATATATTATAAACAATTATATTTATATTAGATTACGTGGCAGAAATGTTACTTTCGACCTTCATAATTTGATTCTTGAAAAAGAATGCAGTTAATATTTCGAAGACAATACATATTGTGTCTTTCAATTGAATAATTAGCTTTAAAACATACTTGATGATCTATTATTCATTATCGATTGTAATATTATATCATTATCATTTATTATGAATTTTTTTTCAATTATTAATTATTATTTATTAAAATTTATTATCATATAATAAAATGATTCATTTTAAACAGATAATATTTTTTTCTCCTTTATTTTTCTTCTTTCTTTGTTTATCTTTTAAGGTCAAACTAATTTTCAATAATATTTTTAACTTATTATACTTTCGTATAACCAATTTTCTATATATTTTCGAACTAAATTATATAATATTGAAGATTATAAAAATTATAAATATAACAACAAAATATCATTTAAATTATATCAGATATATTTGAAATATATCTGTTAATTATGTTATAAAATTTTTTTAGATAGAAAATAAATGGTTTGAAAAGATATATTATTTGATATAAAAGACTTTTTTTATCATGAAACTATATAGAATGTATGAAAATGAATTTCGTTTTTTTAAATAGAATCATAATTTTTATATATCGATATATTTATATTTATTTCCTCTAAACAATTTTGAAATTATTTATGCCAAAAAATTAACAAGTTAGAAAAATATTTAAATTTTATAGAATTTATCGTACAAAAGATAAGAAATAATATTTAATATTATTTAATATTTTTACAAAATTTAAGTTAAAATATCTCTCAAATTAATAATAATTTTTTAATATAATCGATTTAATTATTTCTTTCAAAAAATTATTTATATATCAAAAAAATCATTAACTTAAAATTTATTTTATTTTGAAATTTGTAAAACTTATTATATGAAAAATAAAAAATAAATGATATTTTATTTATTATTTTTCTTTTTTATACAAATTTTAATTAATGAAATTTAAGTTGAAATATTTTTTAATAAATTAATGCACGAAAAATATATGATTCCATATAAAAAAACAAAAATTATTTATTTAAAAAAAATTAATAACATCAAAATGTTCTTTCTTCGAAATTGTTCAATTTTATCTGAAACATTTTTTAATATTATTTCAATTTCCATCATTTAACTCCATATTCTTACATTAAACATATCATTTATAATATTTTGTATACAATCTCATTAAGTAATCAGCTATATTTTATTCCTTTTAATGAATGACAGTTTTTCTTCTTATGTCAATAATTCCGAAAATCAGATCTTCTTTTTCAATATCTCAATTTACAAATAATGAATTTCACGTTAGATATGTTATTACTAATTATTCGTAACAATATTATCAAAAATAAGAGAAATAATATAAAATTGATAGATTAGCATATACAATAATATAAAAAAATAATTATAAATATAAAAATAATTATAAAAAAATGAGAATATAAAAAGTAATAGTTAATAGAATTCTGTCATCAATTGAATAATGTTCTTTAATAATAATAATGTATATAAGGTATCTTAAAAATATGAGAATATCTCTTAATTGGAGTTAATTTTAAGCAACATTTTGTAGAAATTTTCAGTTTTCTTAACGACTTGTTAACAAAAAACATTGGCTAATTATAGATCGCATAGCTTAATTGAAACGATAGTGTTGGCTATAAACGGAGTACGAACGATATTGTTCGAAGTAACACATATATCGAAGAAAATATATTGAATATTATAGTTTATTTATTATTTATAATATAATTCGATATAATATTTTTATCGATAATTAAATATTTGTTATATTCAATTTGTTATATTTTACAAATATATTCATATTTGTTATATTTTCTTCGATATATATGTTGCTTGAACTTGTTCGAATTCGATTAGTTGGTTCGTAGCCAACACTACCGGTTCGACTAGATTAGGCGCGCTTTGTAATTGGTCAGTATTTTTTGTTAAAAATGTAAAACTGTAACAAAAATTTTTGCAAAAAAAAAATGTTGCTTGAAATTGCTTCAAAAATCTGAGGTTAATAATAAATGTTTCCATATTTTTTAGACACTCTGTATAATGTATAATAATGTATTCACAGCTTTACCAGTCCACGATCTCAATTAATGATCGCATCGATCCTAATTCTGATCGAAATCGTGTTCGATGTGAGTTGGTTATTGAAGGAACCACCAGCTGTAGAACACTCGTATTCTAGAAGATCTGCGAATGTCAGAGTTTGTCGAGGTTCTGAGAACGGTTCTTACGTGATTGGTTTATTCTATCCATTCTTGTTGACCGGTAAGTATAATAATACTTTAGCATTCAGTGCACTTTTTATTTAAAATATATGATAAACTAACAAAAAATTCGTGGATTCCAGAATTCAAAAAAAAAGAAAACAAAATGATTTTGAAAGAATCCCAGGAAAAATTTTAAACTAGAATTTGTTTTAAAAAATGTTTCAACTTCTTCAATGAAATTGACATATTGTTTAGTTTTCTTTTAAATTAAAATTATTCTAAAAAAAAAATTAAAATTTATTGAAGAATTTTTCATTAGAAAATTTATTAATAAAAAATAAAAAATTCAAAGCACTTAATAATATTTTATTTTACTTAACAATCATTCAAGCTTTCAAAATATTAAATAACAGTTTCTTTAACGACTCATAATATTTCAAAAAATTAAACAATGATAAAATTGTAAAATTTTAAAGATTTTAAAGAAAAAAGATAATTTCATTTTTTTATTTTATTTTACAACGAAAAACATAATGATCATTAACTTTAATGAAAATAACTTTATCTTTAATGACTTTAAATTATTTATATTAGAAAAAAAAATATTATTGCAATAAATATTTTAATAAACAATAATAAACTTTAAAATATTCAAGAAAAAATGTTTATTTATGTAACCAATTTTTAATAATTCTTTATTATTTATTAAGATTTGTTATTAATATTTATTACTGAAATACTTGGTACGATTACTATTATATATTATTATTAATAAAAATCATTTAGTTTAATACTTATATTGAATATTATTTAAGAAATAAAGAATAAATTTTCAATTAAGATATAAAAAAAAATATAAAATGATATAAAAAAATATTTTCTCAAATAATCAATTCTTTAATTTATTTTTTATTTAATCATATAATATACATAAAATCAAAATAAATATTATTTATCAGCTAGTAATTAACATTATTTGAAATAATTATTTTTTATTATTATTTGAAATAAATTTTGTGCAAATCTGCTTCTTGATTCATCATAAATTGAAAGATACAAAATTTATGAATACACAATATATATATATATATATATATATATATATATATATATATATTTTCTTTTTTCGCTTTCTAATGAAATGAATTGCAATATTTATGAAATATCGAAATTTCTATTCTAAGAAGAATTTATATTCGAAAGCCTCGATAAGAAATTCATTTAAATAATGTGAGACATAAGGAAAAACATTAACAAAATTAAATATGTTATGCATATATTCTTTTAAACTACTTTTATAGTAAATTATATTTATCTTCATATTCCAAAAATTGAGATCATAGAAAGAATAATTTTTTTTTTAAATATTTAAATTTCTTATGTGTCTCTGTCTTGATATGAAAAATAAAATTTATTATTATAAGATGAAAAACATCATATTTATATATTCAAAATATACGTTGATAGAATGATAGGATGACCTCTAATCATCCGATTAAATGATTCTATGTGAAATAATGAATAGAAATGAAAAAATACAAATTTTGGATTTAAAACTTCGTTTTCGAATAAATAAATGAATCAATTTTTCGAAAATTTATCAGGTATCGACAGAAAATTATTTTATATGTGAAACTAAACAAAAAATAAGGAAGAATATTATTTTTTTTTTTCTCCATTTAAATCTTTTTAAGAAAATCGTATAATCAAGAAGTATTATATGTATGTAAAAATAATCAAAATTAAAAAAAATTCTATTTTCTTTTTTTAATCAATGACTTTTATCATTTTTGTCATTTATTAATTATTATTATTATTATTATTTATTAGAATTTATTAATTTTATTATTTATTAAATTTTGAATGATATTCAAAATTCAATTATCAAAAGTGAATACATACAATCAAGAATTATCTTATTGTACATAGAGATAATTAAAATTAATTCTATTTTTTTTTTGTCAGTGATTTTCATGATTTTTCAGATATCAATTTTCATTTATTAGAATTTATTTATTTATTAAAATTATTGTTAAATTTTGTTATCGTTTGAAACTTTCATATTGAAAGTTCAATAATATTTTGAAATTCAATAATATATGATTGAAATCAAAAAAAAAAATCGTATTCGTAGCAAATTTCAAATTTTGTTATTATTATAATAATAATAACAAAACTTTAGAAGAGAAAGATTTATCATTCAATTCATTTTGAGTTTAGTTATAAAAAAATTTTTTAGTATTTTTTCGATTAAATTTTTCCAAAAGAAAAAAAAGAAAAGTATATTTATTTTTCTATTTATTAATAATATAAAAATATCTATGAAAAAAATAAATTGATAAAAATTGAAATTGAAATGAATTTTGAGCCTGTTTGCTTTGTTATATAACTTTTTTTTTCACAAAGTTATATTAATAATTTAAAATATCGATACTTTTTCATTGAATATTTATCATCAAATATAAATACTTATATTTTTTATTATATATCGTATATAAATCATCGTGTGAAAAAATTGTGTAAAATACACACAAATCCAATATGAAAGAAGGCTAACTCACCTTTTTTGATGAAACAAAATATATAAAAAAAAAAACTGGCATAAACTTTTAGTTCTTTAAATTTCTATTTATATTCTTCTTTTGAAAATAGAAAATTATAATAATATCGTAATTCGTAAGACATATGTTCTCTAACACAGATATTCGATAACTAATGCTCTTTCTTATATCCACTGATAATATGATCATGAAAGTACTGTACTATTTAAATTGTTTGTAAACAACATTTTGTCGTTTTACTTCATATTGTCCCATATTTACCTTACAGTAACTGTTATTAATATTAGGATATAATATACAGTTTTTGTTATATATAGGGTGTTATGTTATTTATGTCCAATTTTTGGCTATTCGGTTATTATTATTCTAGATACAAAAAAAAAAAAAACAAAAATTATTATGCAAAAAAATATCATTTAAAACTTATTTATTGAGCTATATGTAATATAAGCTATTAGACAGAGACAGAATGAAATGATTCATTCGAGTTTTAGAAATAATTTTTATTAGAGATGTGAAATTTTAAAAGTCTTTAAAGTTCAAAAAGTTTCAATTTTAAAACTTTTTAAAACTCATAATAATTGTTTATAATATTTTTATAATTTGAAACTTTAAACTGAGTACAGAATAATTTATATAATTCTTCACAATTTATAAAAATCTGAATTAATTTTTATTTAAATAATAAATTGATTTTATATTCTAATCATTTTTATATAATTAAATGCAATTAATTAAATACAAAATATAAAAATAAAAACTTTTTTTGCAAGCTAAGAAGATGATTATTATTAGTTATAAATCTTATTATTATTATTAGTTATAAATCTGAATTTAAAAATTTTCAAAAATAAAAATTTTATTACATAAAAAAAAAAAGAAAAGAAACAGAAAAAAAATTAGCATTTTGAATTTCGAGAGTTTCGGATTTAAATTTTACAAATCTAATTAAATTTCAATCTATTTAATTATTTTTATCTTGATAAGAATCCATTATATGATTTCAAACGCAATAATTTAAATTAATAAAAAAATGCACATGATCGATGCAATGAAAATTTTCAATTTTAAAATATTTAAATAAAAAAACAGAATATTAATTTATTCATTACAATATAGGATTGTAGTAATATTTATTATAAATAAAAATATGAAAAACAATGAATAAAATAAAAGTCTATAGTTTTATCAAGTTATAAATAATTACAATTTTTTTTCTAATTTGATATAAAATTATTGTTATTAATATAAAACAATTGTATTTGAATACATCAAATCTATTAGATTAAAATAAAACAATTTAATCTATTGTTGAAACATTTATAAGTACAAAATCATTGAAAAAATAATATTAAATAATTTCGCAATTTCTAATTTGATAGTTAAATGTAATTGCAACCGATACATTTTGTTATATGAATAATATTTTGTTCATTACTTTGATTCGTTTATTTTAATATTATATACTTATACACTTTATCATGTATAATTTACTTTACTGTTTATTTCATTTTTTTTTTCTCTATTTCAGTTGCGTCCACGTTCTATGCAATCAAAACAAGAAAATGTCCGGAAGGCTTCAACGAGACTCGATGTATCGCATTCACAAATTATGCAACAATCATATTATGGTTAGCATTTGTGCCTTTGTATCTGGCATCGACTAGGAATGTCATTAAAATAATCACATTGGCTCTTTCATTGTCACTGAATGGATTGGTGCAATTGATTTGCTTGTTTCTCCCAAAAGTCTATGTGGTGTTGATCAAGCCTGAAAAAAACACAAGGGAATTAGTGATGGCCAGACATACTTGTTCATCTTATCCAACAACGCCTTGTACGCCAATCACGCCAGAGCTGCCATCTGCCTTGTCCTTTATTATCGACCGCGATCGATCGAAATCGTTATCTTTTTGCTAATTTCCGATCTGATAAAATTTCTTTATAATAGATTAAATTTTAAAATAATATTATTTCTGAAAAAATGATAATTTTAAATAAGAAAATGCGTTTTTTTTTGTAATTTTGTATTATTATCAAGATTGACATTTTATAAAAAATTTAAATATCATAAGTTACCATCCGAAGATCTCAATAAATAATTTGGGATAAAAATAATTTGAAATAAAAAAAAAATATAAAATTATAATAATTTAATCATATTTAATATTATATTAATAGAATTTTGTAATAGAAATACAGAATGCTTTGTTTAAATAAAAACTATAGAAATGAAACTGAAATTAAGAAAAAAGTTTTATAAAAATATTTAAAGAAATAAAGAAAAAAAATATAGGTATAATTATTAATTAAATATTAGTATAAATATTAATTTTTTCATAAATAGATATATAAAGATCATATATGAATGTGTATATATTTTTTTAAATGAAATCATATAATTTTTTTTTCACTAATTAATGCAATTTATTTTTTTACAAGAAAGTATGGATCGATAATAATTCAGAAAACTACAATGGATATCAAATTATTAATGAATAATGGTTATAATTTTTATTTAAAAAAAAATTATTAAAAAATTTATTACTGTACTTGGTAATTATCAGATTTTTTAATAATTCATTTAAAGAATTGCTATTAGAAAAAATTTATACATTTGTGATTATTATAAAATATCTTTCTTAAAATAATTCTATTTCAAACAAGTTTTTTAAAATTACCTGTAATTTAAGAAATAGTTGCATCCAAAAATTAAAATAAAATATTCTGTATATTTTTTACATGTTAAATCTATCTATGTAAAAATTAATCGTAAATTAAAAATGACGTATATAAACAATTTTTATAAAAACATTTTTCTTATAATTAGAATTTTATGTGAGATATGTATTCAATTGTTTTCATTTAAATGAAACACCTGTCACGTTTAATTAATAATAAAGAATTTTAAAAACTTATTTGTTTTAAAACTTTAAATATAAAAAACTTTAAATATAGAAGACATAATAAAGATAAATTTTACATTTTTTTTAAAATGATAATAAAAATATTTTCATTTTGTTACTTTTATCAAATCATAATATTAAACCAAGGTAATCATATAAATTATAATAATTTAAAATATTTTGTTCGTTATAAGTTAATATAAATTTAATAATTTATAATTAAAAAATAAATTATTTTTTCTATCAATCTAATCCAAAGCTGAAACAATCTTAATCATAACTACATCTACTTTTTCTTTTCTTTTCCAAATTTTTTTTCATCAATTTCTATTGGTAAAATACGTATAATAAAGAGAGAAAATAAAATCACAATAAAAATGTAAATCTCATGTGCACACTTGCATTTATTTAATAACGGAAAACATCTTAAAACTAAAAATATCTGCAAACAATACAAATGAATGTTTTCTTTTTTTTTTTTTTTTTTTTTTTGACTCGAACAGAAGTGACATTTCGTTTCGTTGGAAGACATCGATTTCTCGTCGTCAATGATTATGTAATCTACGATAATATCTACGACGAGGAAGATCGAATAAACGCTGAACGAGACAAGATTATAACGATTGTTGTACGGGACTTATTATCCTAAGGTTAGCGAGGTTCACCTCACGAATGAATTCTTTCTCTCTCTGTTTCTCTTTCGATTAATGTAGAATCTCTTATTGAATTTATCAATTATTAAGTACATAATTATTAAGTATATAAATTAAGTCTAATGATTTTAATAGTAAGAAAGAGGAAATTCAAGATTCTGTAAATATTTTGAAATTTAAAATTAAAAAATCTTAGGCATCTTCTTTCAATTATCTTTTTTTTACTAAAGGCATCTTCTTCCATTTTTCATTATTTTGCTTCTAAATTCTTAAAAAATTTTTAAAAAATTTTCCTTTGTAGAGAAAATGAAAGAAAATAAGACAATTTTGATCTGAAATAAGCAATTGTTTTCTTGTTCAAAATTAGTAGTTCATTTTTATTTGTTTGAAGTTGTCTGAAAAAAGAACTCATAAAAATGAGAAAACTGTGAAAATATGTCATAATAAAATAAGTCATAATAAAATAAATCTTTATGCATTAAAAATCACTTAGTGATAAGGTATATTTCATTTTTTCTAAAAAAAATAACATTGTAATAAAGTCGATAACAACTTTACTATTTTAGAATAAAATCAAATTAAATAATATATTTGATTATAAACAACTAGATAATAAGTAATTTCTTATTTCAGATCTTAAATGTTTATTTTATTTCAAAACTGACAATTTTAAACTATATACTTAATAAGAATAAGAAAAAATAATATAATTAATGAACTAGCCAAATTATTTAGAAAATAAAAGAATAGCTAAGCAAGTAATTTCTTTGCATAAAATGAATTTTTCTAGCAAGCCTGCTTATATCATCTATTATTTATTATAACATCTTAACTTAATATTTATCTTCGAATATTTAAAAATTAAATTTTAAAAAAACCAAATAAATTATAAATAAATCTACATCTATAAATGTTTCTAATTTCATTTAATTTTTTAATTTTTTTCTTCTGAGCTATAAAAATGGAAGAAAAACATGAGACAATTTATTCAATCTTGAATTAAATTTTTGATGATATCGATATTTTTGATTAATTATTAAAACATTCTCTTTTTAGACATTTTGTTTCTATAATTCTACAATTCTATTATTATTCTCAACATTCATCTTCAAATATTCAAATCATTCTCTATTCAACATTAACATTCACTTTCAAATATTCAAACATAAACATTGCACTTCGAAACTCACAAATTTCACAACTTATAAATTCACATATCTTTCTTTTCTGAGGCTCATTAAGGCATCCTCTTGATATATTTTATCACCTATGAAAATAAAAATTGGGTAATTACACGAAATGATCTTATTTAACTTTTTTATAATCAAAATATTTCTGATTATAAAAACATCGAAATCACTAAAGTCACTATAGAGAAGGCACTAAACCGTATTCAGATTTTATATTTTCAAAATCACATAACATTTTTGATTATAAGAAAAATTAAAAGTCATAAAACTATTATTATAACATTGTTAAAAACTCATAGCTAATCACTTTCATAATTTCATTTATAAAAATACTTGTAATTAATGTTCTTGGAACATTAATGTTTCAATACTGATTAAGTTAATCACTAATTCAGAGTATAAATGCTTGCTTCATTCATTTCCATCAAAGAAGATTTCCATTATATTATATACAACTATGAAACATATAATATTATTATTTTGATTCTTCAACTTCTTTTTACTATGAAATATACAATTTATTTTGATTCTTAAACTTCTTTCTTTTTTTTTATTTATTATTTTCTATATTCGATAGTATCCGGTTAACTGCACTTTCTGCCCATTTAATTATCGTAAAGTTATATCTATTAATTTCTGAAATTGAAATTTTCAATTTTTTTAAACCACACATATGTCTATAAACTCGATCCAACGTCGTAGATATAAATAAATGCATTTAATCAACACCGATTCACAGATTTCCCTGCGAATTAAGAAAAAGATATTTTTATAAATAATAATTTGTTCACATTTTTTACTTGGCGATTTTGATATATCTTTTCATTCACAATAACAATTATTCATAAACTTTTTTATATACTCTACTCACTAAAAAATAACTATAAAATAATGATATCAATTCGCTCCTAAAGATGGACAAATGGCAATTAGTTGATAAGCAATAGCTTTAACTGTAATAATAGATCTCTTGAACATTGCTTAAATTACTTCTTCGTCGATCAATTTCTTTAAAACTTTAAATATGTATATAATATATATAATATTATATCGTAAAACAAAGATGAATACTTTTTTCCATTTTTATTCATAGAAAATATTTTTTAGAATATTTATAGAAATCTACAAAAAAAGATTACCAATAATTTTCAAAATATTTTTAACTCTTTGGATAACCGATACATTCTAACCTAATTCTGTTAACTGAGCATTATTGTACAAAGAAAATTCTAAAATAGTTACATTCAATCAAAAATCAATTTCATTAAGTGTTTAAAATCCAATTTTCGAATACTTAATTAATTTTTAATTTTACTATCATCTACTATCTATGTTTATAAAAAGGAAAGAGAAAGAGAGAGAGAGAAAGAGAGAGAAACGCGCGCAATTGTCCGAAAGACACGATACGAGTAAAAAACTCAAGGGTTGAGCATTTGAATTGAGCGTGGCGCTTGTTCCTCGATCGATCGGTCGGTCGGTGCACCGTCGCTGACCTATGCGAAGGTTGACCTCGTTATAGTCACCGGCCAACTCTCGCTCGAAAGGCCTTTCATTATGGACGGAATGGCTGATAAGGATCTGCGTGAAGTCGCGCGATTTCTCGCGCGGACGAGCGCGATTAAGTACTTAGAAATATTCTATTTACAAGTTAAAGATGATTTTGTTGAAAAGCTCGTAAACATCCTCACTGATTTTAATGAGACTGAAATATATTAATTAAGGACATTTTCAGCAACTTCTTCTGTACGTACAATACAATTGTCTCAATTTTCGAATTAATATGTTAAAAATATTTTTCACACTATGAATATATTGAGTAATTTCTATTAAGAAGTCGAAAGTTTTATTTTCAAATATATTTTTATCTTTAGATTTACTGATAAAAATAAATTTGTATTTAATGTGATATTCAAATATAATATCACGTTAGATAATTTTTAGAAATATATTAGATATATATTTATTATATTCATTATATGCCTGATTATATTTTTATTTAGTTCAAAAGAAAGAACAATTTATTGAAAAACGATTTAAGAGATAAGTTAGATATTATTTATGTAAGAAATACATACTGAAATATGCAAAAATGCAAAAACAAAAGTACAAATATTATATAATAATGTAAAAAATATTTTTATATTGTATAAAATTAATATATAATTCGTATAATTTAAAAATCAAGGTCGATTGCCTATATGGGAAGAAATTGTTCAAAATGTCCTTAATGTGTATTTCCATAATAGATTGCTATCGTAATAAGGAAATTTTAGAATCAGTCAATTGTGCAATTCAATATGTTCAATTCGCAGCATTTCTGCTAGCATTCAAATATAATAAGTTAAAATAATTTTAATTTCTTTTTTATAAGAATATGCTTATCACTCGTATGATTTTGCTGATGAAAATGAGATCAATCACAATGTACTTAAAACGATGTTAAATTGATTATAATAATATTGTATTATAAATATATCTTTTTATTCATTATTCTATCACTGCAGGATAAAAAATGTTATCAAAGCAAACTTGAGAAATTTAAACATTTCTATATATAATCTCATATTTCATCTTTAGCAAATAGCATTGATTGATTCCTAAAATTCTGCAATATTGAAACCGAAAACAAAATTGAATTTTATGAAACCATATTACTATGTCAACTTCAAATAGCACTAATAACTGAATAACTACTAATAACTCAACTTGCCTGCAGAGTGCACCACTAATTTATATATACAGGTGGCTTCGTATCTCCTAGTTTTCTTCTCGTGTTCCTAAAAGTCTATTCTATACACATATATTTACGTCCATATCTACTATATCACTATGTACCACTCTATACACTACTAAACACTGCTTCAAGCTCGTTAAAATCGGTGAGGAGATAACATTTTCAATAAACTGTCATAGTTATTATCCGAATGGAGCACACGAATCGATTCGATTTCGATCCGAGTTTAAAAGGAACTCTCGCGCTTCGTTCTTAACTGGACGGATTCCGGGCTTGGTGTCATCGCTGGATTGTCATAAGCGTAGTCGAGAGTGGTATCCTCGCTTGGATGCCTTCTCGAGAGTGAGGTGCTAGTGGTGTTTGGAGTCACATTACTGACTGCAGTCCCGCTGCCGCTCCCACTTCCGGCTGAACTTCCGTTTCCATGTCTGGTTTCGTTTTCTGAATATCGAGATGGAGCCACGCTCGCGCTGATTGTGGGCATCGTTAATTTCAATCCGTTTTGCTTCGATGTGCCCAATTCCGCATCTTGGAGCGTTGCTCTGTTACGATCATTGTTATTATTGTTGGTTTTACCCACACTATTGTCGCTGTTATTGCTTGACATTCTCTGAAAAGAAAAATATTCGTCGAATTAATATAAATAATTAATAAAGATTTGTTAATCGAGTAATTTGATTGTCAAGATAGATATATTTCAAATAAAAATTATTATTGAAATTGTTTTTATTAAAATGAAATAGTATTTATTGATTTAAGATTATATTGATAAACATAATAATAGATATTTTTATATATATTCAATTCTATAAATATTTATTTAAATTAAATTAAATTAAATTATTAATAATAATTATTTTAAAGTGTATTAAAAGAAATTATAAAAAAGAAATATATTTTAAATTTTGGATTTTGAATTTATTATTTTAAATATTATTTTTTGTAATTATATTTCATAAGAAAAATAAATAGAAAAATATATTGTAAAAGAAGAACAATTTATTTGAAATTGAATTATAAACTTTGAATAACTTTTTGAATAAACTTTTTTAATAATTTGATTAATAAATAAACTTATGTAAATATTAATATTTTATTGAGTTTATTTATAAATACGAATATGTTAAAATAATTATTGATATAATTAAATAGTTATAATTGCTATTGAATAAGATTTCAATACTGAAAACAATAAAATTATATTTTGTTGTATGATAGAAAAAATATTTAATTTATATTCATATTAAAATATACATAATTGAAATTGAAATTATTACATATTCGTAAAATTATTTCAACTAATATTTTAATCAATATTATAATAATCAAATTATTTCAAATTTATCATATCTAATATTAATTAAGTAAATATTTTTAAAAAAATATTTTTATTTCTTATTTAAAATATATATAATAAAATATTATGTATGAATTGTTAATAACATAATTATTTGAAAAGCGATAATTTTTGATCAAAATTCAATTTTTCAACTTTCATATTTAAAAATTTTATATTTTTATAAAATAATAATTCTTCAAAATTTCGAAATCTAAAATAGTAATAGTTCTTTTGTATAATTCTTTTAAAGAATTATAATGTGAGAGAAAGCGTTTCAAAGATAAAATCGTGAAAGTGAAAATAATTTATTATAAAACAATACAGATTTATTACATTTTCGTATATATAAGCATTTATATTTTAGTTATTTAATTTTTTTTTTAAAAAATAATAAAGTACAAATTTAATAATTTAAAATTTAAGAAGGATAAAAAAATTAAAAGTAATACATGCTTTTCTACATATTTTTTAAAATAAATAAAAAATATAGAATAAAATTTTATTGGTTAAATTTTTGTTTTTAAGAAAATCAAAATTGAATATATAGCTACATTTCAAGAATCATATAATTGATGAATTTTCAAATTCGATTTTTTCAAAATTTAATTTTTAAAAAAATTTATTTTTATATTTTTTATAAATTTATTTTCCTATGTAGAATAACTTCTTTTCGATAGTTTATTCAAATTTAATCGAAAATTAATCAATTTTATTTGTACTTTAAAAATATTTAAATTTGATTTACTCGAAAACAAAGATTCAAATAAAAAAATATTCCTTTTTCTCGATTCATTATTTTTTATAGAATTATTTTCAGTTTTATCTTAAAAATAAGTACATCTTATTTATTAATTTTTTTTTGTAAATTATTTTATAGACTTCTATAAATATATTATTTATTTTTTAAAATTTTATCAATAAATGAAATTCAATGTTTTTGATAAAATTAATTATCAATATAAATATTATATATTAATTAATCAATATAAATATCTTTTGCTCTCACAGTATACTTATTGTAGAAAAATAATTTTTAATTTTGTTTATAAATTATCGCTTTCCGCTTTGAAAGATAATGATAGATCTTGTTCCTGACTCACCTTTATTTTTTTACTAGCGAAACTTCGTCTTATTGCAGCTCGCATCTTTTCCCATCGTGTGAGTTTTCTCGCGAACATCAGGTAGAGTGTCAACAGAAACGATACGCAAGCTATCGTGATGGATATCGAGACTAGAATCCATAATCTTCCAACCTCTCCTATCGATTTATAATATTTTATATTTCAATTTAATATTTCTCTTTCGACTTCTTTAAACATCCTATAGACACTGATTACATATTGATTACATGTTGATTGCAAACATTAATCATAGATTTAACAATAAAAGTCGAATTGGAATTTTTTTTATGTGAATAAAAAAAATCATACTTTTATATAAATAGATTCTAGAAATTTTCTATTTTTCTTTTTATTTTAGAATTACTAGAAATGTCCTTTCTATATTGTACATACTACTATAATATTTACTCTTTCATATACTATTTAACTTGTGAGTAAAAAAGATTTCTCATATAGAACATTATATTTAGATATTTTTTGATATTAATTCGATGAAGATATAAAATAAAAAAATTGAGTCAATGTAGAATAAAGAATTCTAGGGTTTTATTATTAACTATTAACTATTAGAAATGTAGATTAGAATTGTAGATTTTACGAAAAATTATATTATTTAAAATAATTTAACATAAATTATTCAAAATAATTTGAAATTACGTTAAATAGATATTTCGTGCAGATAATTATTTTAAATAATTATGAAATATTTATGAAGAAACGATAATTTATGAGATATATATGACACTGAGAGGTTAGGTCAATGATGGTAGAATGATGTCTCATGTAATGTCGAGCAATTGACTTAAATCTATCATTTGTATCGATAGTTCCATTGCAATATGTATCAGCGTCTATATATAAATTGTTTTAGAACAGCAATTTTCAACCAATATGTTGTAAATTTATTTAAATTTGTATCTAATTATTAAAATTGAAATAAAAGATAAACTATTTGAAATAATTTATTTTGAATCATTATTTTCAATGTTATTTGATAAGTTATCAATTTGTTTAAAATAATAATTCCGAATAAGTATATTCTAATTTTAAATTTGGCAAAATAAATAAATGTTAAAATAATTGTAAAATATTGTATCGTAAACATATAATAAATAATATGTATATATATATATATATTTCACATTAACTTACATAAATTTTGATAACATTATCTATTATAATTTAAGATTATCTATTAGATATTTATGAAAAATGACATTATTTAAAATAATTTGAAATAAATTATTTAAGATAATTTAAAATTACCTTAATAAATTTATTTTTTGTTTTAAAAAATTATGAGATAAATAACATTTATTTTATAATTTGCCACTATTTCATAATTCTCCTGTTAGATAATGAATAAAATTACCTTGAATTGTGCGGAATTTATTTCAAATAATATAAAAAAAAAATAATATACTATACAATAATATAAATTTAATTATAATAATAATAAATTTTTAGAAATAACATATAATTTCAATTTGAGATTATGTTCTTTATTTGATTAATTTGAGACAATTTAATTTAAAGTATATTTTTTAAATCCCATTATCTCTAACATATATTTTTTGTCATTATTAAGTTATAGTAATAGCAATAATACTAATAATACTAATAAATATTCGATATCGTGTATATATTAAAAATTTAATTATTTTTATCGAAATTAAATAACAAATAATTTATTGAAATGTTAAATAAATCATTTAATTGCAAATATATTTATTTTTTTTATGAAATATTTCTCAAATAATTTCAAAAAATAATTTTAAAATAATGTAAATTTAAAAATTTCTTAAAACATCTAGATCTGAATTATATATATAATTATATAATAAGCAATTAGATTTGAAATGGATTAATTATTTCGATACAAAATTCGATAGTCATCTTCACGATAATAAATTAAAAAATCGATTGTGAATATTCTGTTGTCAAAATGATATTGACAACTGATGACATTTTTAGTGGAAACGAGCACAGTGTTTAAATAAATAATAAAAATTTCTGCCTGAAAAATTGTTATATTAAAATAAATTATAATATAATATATCAAGAATATCGAATTTTTAATACTTAATATAAGTTAATACATAACTTTTTCAACAATACATATATTTTTAAACTGAAAATTGATATATTTTATCTTTGTTTATTATCTGATATTATATGATATTTCTATTAATTATTCTATTAAACAAAAAAAATTTTCAGTCTTTTTTATTTTAAGCTTTAAACGACAAAAAAACTTTTTTCTTATAAAAAAGTTCATCCCATTATTTTTTACTACAAATAATATTTTTTCAAAAAAATGAACGAGACAAAAATTTCACTCAATTTTATTTAATTTTATAAATTTTATAAGAATAAATTTTTTAAATTTACAACGATAGCTATGAAATGACAATATCATAACTTTTTTTTAAATTAATACGTGTATTCTTTTTTTAACATTTCATGGTAGCGGCTACCAACACTTTAAGAGAGTTTAACCTATTATATGATAAAGTTTAATGAGTGAGCGATAGTGAAAGAAAAATAAAAAGAATATGAAAAGTAATTTACGATTATTTTCAGTGACAAAATCATGGAATTTCACGAATTTTTAATTAGACTTCGATTCGTCGAAGATATGATAAGACAACTTCCATGAAATTGACGTAATGAACGCGAAAAAAGAATTTTATTTCAAAAGAATATCAATTGCTTCTTGTAATTCTTCATTAAATTTTATCATAAGATTTTTATGTAATTATAACAAGTTTCAAATATTCAACTAATATGTAAAAATATGTAATAAAATTTTATTTTATGTAAATTCTATTAATATTGTTTAAAATTATATAAATTACATATAAATTATATAAAGTCATATAAAATTACATAAATTTTCTATATTTTTTGATAGATTATTTTTTGATAGATCATTTATCTGAAGAAATTGAGCTTGAAAATTTTTTATAAGATATTATATGTATATATATTACTCTAATTCTTTTATTGATAAATTTCTATAATTATTCTAATTAGAAGTTTTATATAAATTTTAAATTTATTTATAATATTAAATTATCATACAAATAAAATTATTATTAGAAGAAAAATATATAACATATTTATTTTATATAAAATATTGTATATATAAACATATATAGTATATAATATAAAAAATATTTGTAAAAAAAATTCCTCTTTTCTATAGAATTTATTATTAAGAAATTTTTAAGAAATGTCAGAAGTTAAATAGTTATACTCAATATTTTTTATTTATGTAAATAAAGTAAAGTAATAACTATTTTTATTCTAAATTTTTCAATATTTTACTTCCACTTTGAAGCAAAAATAATTATTTATTTATAATTATTTATAATAATTATTTTTTTTTAGAAATTATTTACAAATATTCACAAATATATACTTATAGAATATATAATATATATATATATATATATATATTATATAATATACTTTAAGAAATATAATTCATTTTTTGATGCAACGTCAATTTTAATACATTATACTCATACTCATAATTTTTTTTTTTTAAAATGATCGTCATTTCATATATAATAGCATTATAAATTTAAAAGATTTTGTTATATGTAAAGAAAGGATGAAACTTTTATCTTTTCCAATTTTTTTTTTTAAATTTACATTAAAAAAAATGTTAAGAATTAATAGTATGAATACTCTACATGTACAAGAATTATTATCCAAGAATTCACAAATAAAAAATTTCAAATTCAAATAAAAACATAAAAAATTATATATTAAATTTATTTATTATAACCGAATTTTCTTAGATAATAAAATAAAATAAAAAAGAAACCGATAAAATCTTAAATGAATATAAGAAAATTTTTGTTTTATAAAAATAAATTTTGAACATTTTGTTAATTTTTCTTTGCTTAAAATAGTTATCAATGTCACTAAATATTTATTATAACATTTTTTATAATTTATTATATTTTTATAGTATTTGCAAAAGATTTTTTATTTATATAACTATTTCTATATAACTTTTGAATAATAGTTATATTAACATTTTTATTAGTAGAATTTTATTAATTAATTTGTGTGTGTTGTGAGATAAAGTTGAAAATCGCTGTTAACATTGGTCTACAAAATTTTTATTTTCTTTTTATCATATAAGATTTTTAATTATATTTTTTATGCTGGATTCAAATATGCAATCTATTTATTTCTATTATGCATAATTTTTGAATGACCTACAATTTAATATTTATAAATTGTATAATCTTATATATATATATTGATAGAGAAAGTTAGCCAAAATGGAAATAAAAAATATAAATGGAAAAATCATATGATATGAATCATTGAAATATTTTATTTTTAATTAAGATCATATGAAAATATTATTTCTTGTGTATCAGAATGTAAAATATTTATTGTTAAAGTTTTAATATAATGATTTTAATAATTATTTTCTTTAATTTGGATATTGAGATATTGCAAGGAATAAAACATTAAATTATACAATTTTTATACTTTATTTTGACTCTTGACAATAATTTTCATTTCATATCATAGACTGTAACTTTTTTCGTATGACACAAAATGATATAATTCAAATATGAAAAAATATCAAGAATTTACCATTTTATATTTTTTGGAAAAACAATTATTATTATATGAAAGAGATAATAAATACAACCTTTGAGAAGTTAATTGACTTTCTATTTCAAAAAATAATGTAAATATTAATTTTTTTTTAAATATGTTTATATGTTTGTATCTGAAATGAAATAAAACATATATGGAGAGAAAAATGGAAATGTTTGTTTTAGTATATATCTATTCTTTCATAAATTCATTAAATTAATACTTATCTCTAATTTTTTATAGATTTTTTAACTTTAATATTTTCCATATTATATATTATTCATATTTAATTATTTTATATAAATCAATAGTTTTTATTTTAAAAAAATAAAGATTTTGTTTTATTAATTTTAATTAATTTTAAATGAATGTTTCATTTCATGTTACAATTTTAGCAAACACGAAATTTTAATCATTTTCTTTTGTAACTAAATATTTTTTTTAATTAAATCTTATTTTCTCATAGTCAAAAATTTATTTAAGATTTCTATTCAAAATAAATTGTATTATTTTTTCCTCCATTTTTTTTCAATACATTTCAACAAAATGTTCCATTTTCACCAACTTATTTATTAAATTGTAAACAATTTATATTTAACGCTTGTATTAAAAATTGTTAAAATAAAACAAAAATAGAACGAGAGAAGTGTTTGAAAGTGTTTAAATATTTATAATTTTATCAAAAATAATATTATTTCGATAAAATTTTATTTATCTTGCAAATAAATGATCATAGTTTTAAATACTGCAAGAAAAAATTTAAAAAAGTCGAACGTCTCCAAACTTATTAAAATGTAACTTTATTAAAATATGAAATCCTCTTTTCATTCTATTTTTTAAACATAAATAAAGATCGAAGATTTAAATGTCACATTTGTTTCCAATATAATATAAACAATATAAAACTTCAAACAATTTTCAACAACTTTTAATTCATAAAATTCCATTATAACTATATATGAAAATAAAATTTGATCCCAAATTGAAATTTAATATCCAATATATATCCAATTAATAAGACAACAAAAATTTTGTTTACCAATGTAATCGATATTCATTCAATATACAAATCACATTTAATAAATTCCACTTACCTCGCAACTCCTCGTACTCGTTTAGAAGAACGTATCGCTCGTCGTGGAGATATACTGAAATCCAAAGAAAAGAAAAAAAACGAAGGATGAGGACGAAGAAGAAAATTTTCCGCGGCAGCGAAAGTACATATTTTCGAATGACTTCGAACGGGACGTTTTCAAAAGGGACGGTTGCTCTCGCGGTGAGGGGAGAAGCGGGGTGGGGGTGAGAGGCAGGCTGACGAGCGAAGAAGAGGAAGGGAGAGGAAGCAAGAACGAGGAAAGAAAAGAAAGCAGGTAGGCAGGTAGGCAAGTCGGATGAGTCATCATGGTTGGTCGCGTGTGGGGAAGTCGACGGAGGGACGGTGGTCAGGTGTAAAGTCAACGGACTCGAACCCTCTCGTATATATTCAGGTGCAAGGGACCTGGCTGTTACCTGGCCTTTTCCTCGATCGATCCCGAAACGCTTATATCGATTCGACCGAGTTTCAAGCAAGGAAAAATTGTCACCTTGTTGCTCACCTTGACAATCGGAGAAACACTCTTGAGGCAAATAGTTGCGAGCAGTCTTGTTACAGATGGACGAACACGGTTTGCAACTTTTGTCGTAGCTGCTGCAATACTCGATCGTGGAGCAATGTTTTTCGCCGCATTTCGCTCCATCGTGATTCAACGCTGCCGTCGTGCTGCCCACCATCAACAACAACGCGACCAACAATGTCATCGTCGTTGAATCCATCCTCGTATCGTGACACGTCGTGTGCGCTATCGTCCCCTACGACGAATACAATTCGAACTCAACGATGTTCGAAAAAACCGTCTTGAATTGGAAACATACTTGTCCTGGAAAAGCAAGCATGCATTTGAATCCTTGTTATAGAACGAACGATCAAAAAAATATGCAATATTAAAGTTTCGAAAACAATGTTTCAAGATTGTAAGAATCTAAACATTAATCGATATTTATAATTTGAAATAAATAACAAAATTATTTAAACCAGAATATTATTTACTATTCATTAAAACGTTTCACCATAAACGTCATATATATTATGTAAATACGGATTGTTTATAGATTTCATTACGAAAGCATATCTTCACGGTGAATTGAATGAATCACTAACTTGAGATTATTTCGATATCTTTGCAATTTTTACCTTCAAAAAATTTAAGTTAATAAATACATATATTTATCATTCGTTTGAATAACGAGCGTTTTCGTGTAATACATATTCGTGTAATATTTATGTTCGATTGCGCGATAGAAACGATCGGTGGTTTACAGACGAGGCGAGAGGGAAACGAGGCGAACGCCGTATAGTGTGACTCATCGGTGGTATCGCGGAGAACGAGCACAGTTCGAAACGCGATCGCCGCCGACCGATTCGACCTCGTGGAGTTTCGATCGCCTCGCGCCACGCCGCGCCGCGTGGAAATTCCGAGACGTCACTCTACCCGCTCGCGGGAGTCCACACTCCTTCGATGTCCATGCTCCTACCGAATGGAATACCTCGATCCATCGGTCGTCCGGCTCGGATGGCGTAACGCTGGACGCAGGAAAAGGGAGAGGGAGAAAGAGAGAGAAAAGGACGGAAAGAGAGAGAGAGAGAGAGAGAACAGTCAGGACGAAGAAAAGAGAAGGGAAGGGGAACCGGTCGGTCGTACCTGGTACCGTAACGTGGGTGCACGAACTCTATCGATGGCGACGACCGAAAGAGAATCGTTGGAAACGTAACGAATGTCTTGAAATAATCCTGGGAATCGAGTAACCTAACCGTTTGTACCACGGATAAAAGTTATAGTCGCTTGAACGATCGACGGGAATGTCACCGAACCGGTTCTCGAGGGCGGCGTCGCTTCAATAAACGTTTTCGCGGCAACAACAGGAGACGACACGATTGTTAATCCTCTGAACGTTTTCTACGCGACGTTAAAACGTTTAAAAAGAAATTATTATTAAACGTGTGTCCATTTTCGATTCGATTACAGAAAAAAAGATTTTGATTCGAGTTTCTCGTTCGAGGATTTGCGCGCATGCGCGGTAGCTATCCGTGATCTCGAAACGAAACGAAGAGTTGGATCCTCCGACTATGAAAATTCTCTCGGAGCGATTCGATCCTTCGAATTCGATCGATGCGTAACAGGTGGTGCGTGTACCAACTTACTTGCTGAAAATTCGTCGAATCGGTGGATAATGTTGTGCCCTGAATTGTCGAGATCGAGCCGAATCAATTCGCATTTCGGCAATCGCAATACGAGAGATTGTTCGTCGATTTTGAATTGGGAATACGCGTGGCAACGTGTTCGAAAAATGAGAAACGCGAGTAAGAAAGAGAGGAATGAACGGCAATGCCGGAGGATAAATAGCAGACTGCGTCGCGTCGACTGGTCACGGTAAACTGAGGATCGTGGAGCAAACTACGACTCGCACCTGAATTCCACCTCTCCGTACGTTCATCGATCCCCCTTCTCTTCTCTCTCTCTCTCTCTTTCTCTTCTCGGCCGAAAGACGACGATGCTCCTCCTCCTCCTCCTGCTGCTGCCGCCTGCCGTAATACCTGCCGGAATACGTTCTCAGCCATTACAGTCGTATCCTACGTACGTACCTGTTGCGAACGGTACAGCGTTCGACCTTTGTAGTGTTACAACATATCGGGAAGTATATATTAAAGAGACATTTCCAAGAAAATGCATTGGGGGAGGGGGGAGAAGGAACAGAGTTACAAATGGAAAAGAAAAAGATATAATAAAAACACGATAAACGATTTTCCACTTATGGATTATATTTTATTGTTCTTCGAAATAGATGTCGAGATCTCGAGGATCGACTTTTTTTTTCTTTTATCCTACTACTTGTTCGTACAAAATATATATTTTATCGATGATAATCGTCTTAATAATAACGTGACCTCTAACGAATACTCGTTTCTTTCCTTATACCACTACTGGCACCTGATCCTCGCTTCCTTTCAAAAAAAAAAAAACAGAATTCGTATCTCGTGAATCGATTCGTAAACACGGTGAATTCAAAGAATTGAATCCGTGCGTCGCCGTAGTACACGGCTCGAAAAATCGGGATTGATTAACCGCTATCAAAGCCGATTTTTGAAATACCGGTTAACCACAGCGAACGAATCCATTCACGGTTACGCGTGAACGAGACGAAAAATAGGAAACGAAGATGGGTGATGATATTGCGGTTCATGCCCGCAAAGCTCTGCTCACTTTTCATTATATATGTTTCATATACATATCGTATCGATTTGTATCATTTCTCCTCCTCTTCTTCCTCTTCTTCTTCTTTTTTTTTCCTGTTTTTAACAGCGTTAGCCGCAAAGAGGCGTTCTATTTCTTTCTCTCTCTCTCTCGCTCTTTCTCTCTTTCTGTCTGGCTACAGAAAATTCGCTGGCTACAAATTCCATTTACTGTAGCTGCACAAGCACAAACTCCAGCAACCCGAGCGCGCAGATCGAACGTTCGCGTCACCGGACCTGTTCTCGTTCGCGATTCCGTTCAGTCGAGAAGCGTAGTCGAGGGAACAGTCGGCCGTGACGAGACGCTCTTCGACGCTAGCGGGCCGCTGGAATTCCTATCCTCAGATGCTCTTGTGTCCGGCGTTATAGGCAGCAGAAATGGGAGGAGTCGTGGTACCGGCCACGTTGCTGCTCAGCCGTCGATCGAGTTCGATGGGCGATGGTGGTGACCCCCCGCCATCCTCCTGCTGCAACGGTACGGGAACCGGAAGGGGGAGCATCTCGGGGACGCCGTTCTGCACGTAGTGAGTCAGCCGGGTGGGCAAACAGCCCGCGTTCAATTGGTAGAATTCGATCAATTGGAGCAAGTCATAGAACCGGGTTATTCCCTTGTCGAGGGTGTACAGCCAGCAGTTGCACCGTTCGTCGAAAACCTGAAATCAACTTGGGATGTAATAATCATCAAGATACAGATTATATATATAGCGAGAGAGACATATTAGATTTGTGATTCTTAACCTATGATCTTATACCCGGAGGGGGTTACAGGAGGCTCTTACACGCGCAAGTGAACGATGACTAAGAGGAAGCACGTGATTTGTTGCTTTATTTATTTATGATAAATTTCTTGTCTAGAATAAACAGAGAATAGAAGTCTAAAATCTAAAATGTAATATTAATATATAAGGATTGATATTTTTAGAGGATTCATGGAAATTGATACAAGCACAAAAGTTAGTTGGAAAAAATTATAAGTAACATATACTTATCTATTAAATTACAAATAATTTAAATTTGCATTGGAATGAGAAAGTAAAGACAGAGACAATGATATAACAAAGTAATCTTACTTTATCTATGTTTCACTTCATCTAATCTTAACTTATTTTTGTACATCAACTTGTATTTATTTTGGCTTGTAGAATCAAGTTTCCAAAATTATCCCAAATATATTAATATCCAGAATATAAATGATTGCAATTCTTAAATATTTATTATTACATATATGTATCATTAATTTTGGATAAAGTCTGCATACTTTTAATCAATACAAGAGCATAAAACTAGTTATTTTAACAAATTTGATAGTTTTAGTATTAAATCATGACAAACACAAGGTTAAGAATCCAGATACTTACAGGCTGAATCTGTGCGTGGAATACCTTCTCACTGTACTTGTACGTGAGCACATATGCACCCAAATTGCTCTTGCTTTCCCGTACCAGGAATACGCTGAAAGAACAAGAAGATATAGTACAAGATGTATTTTAAGACGGACAGTTACGGATCTACGACAACGACGACGACAACGACGACCAATGATAGAAAATTTCAACATTAAAATTAACAATTCAATATCATAGTTCAAATCATAGAAAATAACCGCAATTAATCCAACAACCGAAATTACACGAAATCTACTTGTAATGAATATCATTATGGAGAGCATTTCAAAGTTATCACTTGAAATAACTTGATTCGAAATTTCAATTAAATTTTCCAATTGAACTCGTTGTCACGACAGCTTACCCGTCAACGGAACCATGGTCTCGAACTATCGCTGCGGCGATATCTCTTTTCAATCCTCTGTGAAACCATGGTTGCAAAACATGAAATCCATCGTCCAATCCGTGCAACCGTACCATAGCGCAACCCTGAGGCGGCCTCGAGAACGGCCTCCACGTTCGCCGCCAATTTATCCCTTCGTTCTCGGCGATATTCTTCGCCTCTTTCGGATCTTCCACGATCCTTCCCACGCTTCCGGTAAAATCCATGGCCACGCGTGACCGCACCGATTCCTGTGAACGTAACACATTTGAAACGTGAAAAGATTTGTTCGAGAACAGGAAGAAAAGTTGAAAGTATTAAAGTGGAAGACGTGCTCTCCCACTTTTTCCACACGCTTTCATTCGCAACGTTCACTCGAACGTAGACTCTCTTGGTCACGGAGTTTCGATTTATCGGAGCGGAACGTTACCGTTGCACGGTTATAGTGAAACAGATGTCTGACCGCGAAAAAAAAAAAAGAATCAAAATTTGGACCATTTTAATTAATTCAATATTTTCTTATTAAATTTCGATTCGAGAATTTTTGCTTTATTATTTGTATATTATTTTATTTTTATTTTATACGTTTTATTTTTTCTTTATTTGCAAAAATTGTTTTTTATTAGTTATATTTATACACTTATTGTTATTTTTGAGGAATAAATCTTGTGATTTTGGTTTAAGATTTGTTATTAAATTTTATTAAAATTTTGTCATTATAGTTTCAATTCGAATTCAATAAAAATCAATTATCAATTTCTGCTACTTTTTTTTATAAGTTATATAAGTACAGCCTATAGACCGCCTACGAAGTAACATTGGCTATTAACACCTCGTTCTATATAAAATACGTATGAAAATGTATATGTCGTAATTTATTCTATCTCGTCTTATAATAATTTCATTAATATTCATAATATGTATATATAAAAATTTTTATAAAATTAATCGATTGAAAAATTGTTTAAATTTTGTATTTTACTTTTATGCGTAAAAATAATATGTAAAATTTTTTACTAAAAGTTCAGTTAAATATCTTCTTTGAGGAAAAATATTAATATTATACGATTTGATTGATATTAAAAAATGAATCGGACGAAAGAAAATTTTTTTTAACATCAAATTTTAATATTTTTTTTTTTTAAGATTACGCATATATATTTCTTTATATAAATATATTATATATATTTTTTTTTTTTACATATTATAATTAACATTACTCGTGCATTCATTCATGTATAATAGTATGATCTTCGATCTTAAAATTTTTAAATTATTATGGAACTTATTTTTAGCGACATACATGTTTATCAAATTTTATATATACAAAGTGTTATGTAGGCAGAAATAACTTGATCATATCTTGCTTGTTTTTGATAATATTAAAAAATATCTTAGATAAAAATTGAATAATTTTCAGAAGAGCATATGTTGGTATTATGAATTTTTTCGTAAATTGGTGCATACAAAATTTATAAAAATTAAATTTTCTTTTTTTGTAATTAGAATTGTATAATTTTTATTTCTCACAAAAGATTTTAAATTACCGAGATATTTGTTCATATTTTCTTCTTTCACATAGGAAATTTTTTCAAAATTCAAGTTAAAATATTTTTTGATGATTAATACATTAAAAAATATGTGATTACATATATATAAATAAAAACGAATTTGATTGAAAAATTCATTTGATTATATAAAAAAATTTACAATAAATAATTCGAAATAAAGCAAAATTTCAAATGATCAACTTCACTTTATTTCATTCGTTTTATATAATATAGAATCGAAGCGTTTAAAAATGTTCAATCAAACGATTTAGCCTTTAAATAATTTTTATACTTGATAAAAAGATAATTAAATTCCATTCGTAATAAATTTATATTCAATGATTATATATATATAATATAACTTCTAAGAAAGAGAAAGATATATATTTTTTTACAGCTAGACAATCGTTCAAGTGCGCGATACAGCTCACCGGTACTTAAAGCCGTGGACTTACGCGGAAGCGGGAACAGATCGATGATGGAACGTGTGTCGAGCGAATCGTTTCGAAAGAAGTATTATTCGCACATACGGTTGAAAAGACTGAAAAGTAAAATGGAAAAAAATCACGAGACGAAGAAGGGTTGATAACCCCTGACGCCTGTTGCTAGGCAAGGCATCGAACGATGCATCGCTGGATGGTGCAACAAGACGCGGAGAGATTTCAATTGAAATCGAACTCTGATTCGAACTCGTTCCCATTGCACTGTAATCGTTCTTCTACCGCGTGATTACTCGCACGTCGTTTCTCCGACAATGAGAACGATTCGTGGACGCTCGTCCATATTCGTCAATATTCGCCACTGGTCGACACGGGAGAGGGGAGATAGGGGCGGCCTTACGTAACGTCGCCGCACCTGCGTTCAATGCCGCTACGATATTTTCTGCGAACGGAAATACACGAGACTCGACGAATGTAGGTCAACTTTGTGTTTTCGTCGTTACGATATTTACGAAACGTAACGAGAACAAACGTCGAGAAAACGGATGAAAAAGAATTGATTCTTTTTTTTTTCTTTTCTTTTCTTCTCGAAACTGTGGCCCGCATTGCGTTTCGGGAAAAAGAAAGCATCGTATTATTACGAAACGTGTTGACCGATTTCGTCATCGACACTCGCGTGATGATTGCTTCGCGTCGTTTCTTCGATTTATCTCTGTACAAGGTACGTATAAATTACGTATAATAACTACCATTGCTTCGCGGAGAAGAAAACTAACGGTGATAAAGAGTCGAATTGCGAGCGAGCGAGATCCGTCGTTGAAGAGAGAGAGAGAGAGACGCTCGTTGCGAGCAAACCCCGCGGCGAGAGAGTTAGACCGACTAGCTGAGAAACGAGTGGCTCGATGAGTCGGTAGTCAGACGACAGGGGAGAAATTCATGGAGAGGGATGATGCGCGCGAGCAAAGCACGGTGGTGGGGAGAGACTCGAGAGCGCGAAGATCGAGAGAAGAAACTGGCTTCCGGTTCCTTTTTCCCCCCTCGAATTTCCGGCTGGCTAATCGCGTAGTGCCGCCGCCACCATTTTCAATCGATCGATAAACACCGTGCGAATTGGTCGATACGCGAGTTGCTCGATGCTAAGTCGCGGATACGAGTAAAATCTCGTTTATCCGCATATTTTTTTTACACCAAATCAATGCTCACTCTCGACTCATAACTGAGCTTCCATTATTTCATACTTTCAATTATAATCAATTTATTATCGAAATATATTATAACTTTATTTCCAAAATCATTTTATATTAATAAAAAAATAATATAATCAATTGTGTGTTTTACTTTAAAACCATAATAAATCAATTATATTATGTTTGTAACGAATAAGAAACTAGTTCAAGAAACAGTTAAACGTTAAAATTTCTATTATCCAAATTAACAAAAAACGATGAGAATAGTGGATCTCTGTTATCAAAACTACATACTCGATTATTCAGTTTATCGGATGAACGAAATGATCCTACATATTTTGGTTCTATTTTGAATGTTGGTATCGATCGCGTACCGCGTGCAAGCCAATCGGCGAGTGAAGCTCGCGAATCGGCAAGGAACCCGCGGCGCGGAACGCGAGAGAATTTCGTGGCCGAACCGAACCCGGACGCTTCAAGAGTCGCGGCGTCTGCCTCCTAAATGATCGATAGTCGCCGCGTAGCAACAACCAACCGCCTCGGGCTTTTTGCTCGATTTTTGAAACTTTGCTTGCTTCGACGCGAACTCCTCTCCCTCTCTCTCCCTCTCTCTCTCTCTGCCTTCTCCTTCTTTCGTTTTCTCGAGCGTCTCGCCTCTGGTCCGCCTCGTCACGCCTTGCCACCTCCTTCTCTTTATCCCACCCGCTTTTTTCGCTGCACTTTTTTTTCATCGATTGAAGATGGAATCGCGACACCGCGGTCAGCCGTGATAGGATACCGATCGAAAGTGATATTATCACGTGCACTCGCGGGGAGAAAACGAGCGAAAGGAAAGAATTTTTTATTTTTCTTTTTCTATTTCTTTTTTTTTTTCTATGATTAAAAGAGATTGTTGTAAGTCAAAACTTACGTTGGGCACGTTGTAGTTGACGTATCGATCCTTTGGGCTGTCAGTTTGTTCGCACTGTTTATTCTTAAAGGCTCTGTAGTTTTCTCTCAGTTGCTTGCCATACTATAAAGTTAAACAAAATAGATTATTGTAGAATATAGTTTGTTCATATTATTTATGAGCAAAAAGAAGAAGGTAAGGATAAAAAATTATCAAAATTTATTGGGAGAAAAATAAGAATAAATGAATGTATTGTAAAAATGAACGATTCTCAAATATAAATATTTATTATATTGCAAAATATATTTAATAAAACAAATGCTCTAGATAAATAAATTAATTAATTTAAATTTTTAAATATCGTTTTGGAAAACCAAAATAAGTACGTGTCTTTGTAACATTATTGGTTAGATCAAATATATCTATATATTAGGCTTATCCTGATTCCTTATTCGATCTTAATGAATAATTTAAATCACATTTTGTGAAAAAAAGAATTTCAAATTTTGTAATTTAAAGTTTTTTAGAAAAATAAACTAAAAATGGCAAACAATAACCATACAAATTGAAACTCACCGTTCCAAATACTATTTTCTAATATATTTACATCATAAATTTACATTCTGTGTATTTTCAAGAGTTGTTAATGCTATTTAGTAAACAATTTTTTTTTTTAAATATTTGCATAAATACATTAAAATTCAAAATCTTGCAAGTTAATTCACTACTTCATCACATCTGTTTTACGAGTTTGATTGCATAAATATAATAACATACAATTACACCAAAACCATTTATTTAAAGAAATATATGAACTTATCTGTTTCATAAAATGGCAAGTCATTTTACAAAAATATTACATGAAAGAGAAAATTTAAAATGTAAATGAATAAAGATTAATTCTTCATAATTTAATTTTTTTTATTTTTAGAAAAAAAATAATATAGTAATAGTAATAATATTAAAACTCAATTTTACTCAATCTTATTATAAAGTAAAAAATAACATATATTATTGGTTACAAAAGAATAATATTTGATACATTAAGTCTTAATGGATAATTAAATAAGATTTAAAAAATATAAATATATGACTTCAAAGCAAGATGGCATGGTAGAGAGTTAAGATGATTAAAATTGAAATAAAATAAAGATTAAAGCTGAAGTAATATGAAGATTACAATAATCTTTTATAATAGCCATTGTCGTTCATTGATATCTTTTTGTTTAATAAATGTTTTTCGCTCTCACCGTAGCAAAAAGTTTTTTCTTGTATATATTTCAATTTTAATTTGATTTGTTTTGCGATATTTAAAGAGTCAAAGATAATGAGATTAGAATAATTGTAAAATAATTTTAATTTTAGATTATTCATACTTAATAATCTTTGATCATCATCGATGATTTTTATTATTATTTTGCAAAATATTGCAAATAAGAAAATTTATGCATATACTTTCTTTTGAATATTAAGTATATGACCTAGAAATAGATCTGAAAGTATATCAATGAAATTTCTTATAAACAATTGTATGACAGACAGGTTAAAGATATGAAAAATCATTAACGTATTTATTATTTAATGGAAAAACAAAAAAATAATTATAAGATTAATGAGAATTTGAAATATATTATGTTTTTGACTTATATTTTTAATATAATCATAGTAAAATGACAAATTGACAGATATATTATATATATTATATAGTGTAAAACATTTGAAATTTTTTAGTAAATAAACTATACTTCAATCACTTATTTTGATATTAAAATTTAAAAAAAAAAAAAATTTGGAATTATATTTGACACGCTATCATGGATTTACTGTAATTATATATATTATATTATAGAATAAAATTTATAAATATAAAGTGATAATAATACTAAATAAATTTATATGTATTTAAGATTTATATATCATTAAAATTCATTTAACACTTTAATTTTATAATTTATCTCTCTCAAAAGTTACATTATGTTATACCAATACTAAATTCATATTTGCTTAGTTCTGTCTTGATTTATAAAAAATTCACAAGTTCCTGAAGATTTAAAATATTATATTATATGATTTATATATTTATACGGTATATTTCTTATGAAATTTATAAAATTTTTCGTTTGATTTTTGTTTATATAATTATTTTTATATATTCTCTAAAATTAAAAAATAAAAA
Source organism: Apis mellifera (assembly GCF_003254395.2). Classification (NCBI taxonomy): domain Eukaryota; kingdom Metazoa; phylum Arthropoda; class Insecta; order Hymenoptera; family Apidae; genus Apis; species Apis mellifera. Next base: position 1,005,032 of record NC_037653.1, read on the forward strand.
GAATATTTTATTTAATTTTTCTACTCTAAAATTTTCTTTAAAATTTTGGCCAATAAATTTTTCTCTCATTATCACATTCTACATGAAACACGATAAAAAAATGTTTTCACACTTTTTTCCTTGACATCAATCGTTTAACAGTTATTTCAAACTGCAGTTATTGATGGACATCCTGTATAAATAGGGAAATAAACGTAACTGTATAAACTAGGAATAAATCATTCACAGCATCGAAAAACTGTTCGAAATTCAAGAAATTTCAAATTCTTTGAAACTTTTTGCAACTTAAAACCATCGAAATTTAAATAAAAAAAATTGCAAAATTAAATTTTTCGCGAATTGAAAAATTCCAAAAATCAAAATTAAAAAATTCTAATTCTTGATAAAATAGATACTCTTTAAAGAAAAAGAGAGAGAAAAAAAAAACATTTTAAATTTCAAAAATTTCACGAATTTTAATACAAACGAATAAGAAACGAAATTCGTACGCATATAATACTATTATTAATACCGAAAATAAAATCGATCAAGCATTAATCAACAGAGTTTCGAGCTGGAACTGGATACAATGGAACTGCATACTTGTGATTTCCCCGGAAAATATTCGCGTAACGAAGAAAGTTCACAAGAATTTTTTCACGAGGAAAAAAGCCAAAAAAAAAAAAAGAGGAAAAAACAAAAAAAAAAGAAAAGAAAAGAAAAGAGAAACAACATTGCGAAAGAATCGAATGTTTGATTACCTTGGCGAGTCTCATGGCCGTGAGCCAACAGGCGCGAGACTTTTCACTGTGGAAAGCGATGACCTTGAGTCCGGCTTCTCCAGACTCGATGGTTTTGAGTTGGCCGGTGCTGGTCGGCCTCAGGCAGATGCCCCACGGGAAGGGTGCTCCGTATCTCTTCCTGGTGTTTGTGATCTTATACACCGCGTAATCCGACAAGTGGGCGAACAAAAACGTTTGCTTCCTTTTCTGAAATTATTTCGAATATCGTTGAACGATCCTGACTCGTAGACAAATCGATAATTAAGTTTCTTTCAAACGCGAATCAAACTGCCTCCGGTTTCATTTCGATCAAATTTTACTACTCGTTTTTTCCAATCTATCTACATGTACTGTGAAAGGAAGGAAGGAATAAATGAAGAAAGAGAGAGATACGAAGAAGATTAACCAATTTGTGACAACGCGTTTGTTTGTGATGCAAGTAGAGCGGAAAAGACGAATCCATAAATCTTTGAAACGATGAAATTAAAAGTGCAACACGAGAAATGAAAAACCGATAGCAATTGAAAGACATCGAAACAAAGATGTAATCAGAAATTAAAGCGGAACCGGTTTACGGGTAACACCAGAAGTGCACGCATCCGTGATTAGAGAAGAATGACAAGCGAGAAGATTCGCGTTACGTGCCAATAATTTTTGTGTTACTCTCATGGCAGATCGCAGAAGAATTGTTAGAAATAATTATTTCCTTTTAACGTAAAGAACATCGAAATATATGCAACTGGGCTTACTCTTATCACGAAATAAAGTAAAAAAATAAAAAATTAAATGGTTTCTATCTGGAAAGATTTCATATTTTTTTCTCTCAATAATAATTTATTAATATTTGTATTAAAAATTGATTGGTTCAAAAGATATTTTAATTTTTAAAATTTAAGAAAAATTTAGCGTTTATATTTTCGTTAATAAATACGAAATAAAAATTGAAACATATTTTAACAAATTTATCTTTATACTTTTATGAAATATGAAAGATGCTTTGACTAAAGTGTAAAATTTAAAAATTTTCTTTCTCATTTTCAAGTCAAACGCATAAGCGATATATTCGAAACTATTTGATTTTTGCTCCGTGAAATTATTCTATCGCTTAAAATTTATGGATAGATCCAATTGAAACGTGCATATATGCATATATATATATTATATCGTACGATATTTGAATAATCAGATTGCGAACGATAACTGGATGCGTGAACAACTGTCGGCGAGTAAGTGAATCTCACGGAAAAAAAGAAAAGAGAGAGTTCTACGAAATAATAGAGAAATAAAAACGACTATGGATCAAGTGGGCCACGTCGTATTATGATTACGACAATAACACGGGAATGTGTAACGGTAGAAGTCCGTGAAAGGAGAAACAACGTTGGTACGAAGTAGCGAAACACGGGACGAAAGAAAGAAACCGTGAGTGGGCGGATGAGACCTACCAAACGTTGGAAAGAGATTAAGAAGCCGGCTTGTTCGACGAGCTGTCCCGGATGACATTCAAATTGAAAATGATTTTTCATTTTTTTCCAAGGTTTTCAAAAGCTTTGTAAAATATAACTTATCTCGAAGATCGCTTGTCCTTGTTCCATCTTTCATTGGAAATCAATTGACAAAATTAAGAAGATTTATTCGAATCGAGAAGACACGGAAGAGATTTTTCAATATCGAGAGAGCGAGAGGAAATGTCCGAATGTTCAAATCTAGTTCCATCATCGAAGCAAAAAGCAAATGGTCGCGAAAGAAACTATGACTAATTTTATCGGTGAAGGAAAAGAGACAATTTATTTTCGACTAGGTATCGTAGATGCAATACCTCCCTACTCACCCGTAATTCAAAAAATTAACGTGTTTCAATAGGTTAAAAGAATATTTGGAAGAATGGCTTTCCAAATCCCATCAACGATGGCAGCGACAGCGGTAGCAGCGGCAGCAACGACGACGACGACGACGAGACGACGAGGATGGAGATACGATGCCGACGCCGGTGCCAATATCGATGTCGAAATTGATGATCGTCGACGGAGAAGCCGAACTAGAGAGAAAGAGAAAATAGATAGACAGACGCATAGATGGAAAGATAAAATAAGTAAAGCAATCATATCTATAAAATAAATCGTAACGGCCGAATAATATATCTCGCACAATCGTAAATTTATCAAGTATGTATTATATCGATAATCATCGGGTCATCCAATCTTTCATCTCGAATCTTTCGCATCAACTTTCGTGTCGATCAATATTCCGGTCGAATTCTGGCACCGGCTCTGACAATGATTTTAATATTGATTTAATCCATTGTTATCGATTTGCGCAAAATTATTACACAAATTTCGCGTTAATTAACGTAAAATTGTTTCTTTCTAGTCAGATAAATGAGATGTTTGAAAGCTCGAGGAAACCATCTTTTTTTCTAATGAAATTATGATAATTATCCTTTAAATCTGTTCGATACCTTCCATCGATTCGACCTAATCGTACAAATTAAATCAACCGACGAATATTTATTTTTAACGATTCAAAATTTTCAAATCGAATTCGCGTTACTTTGAATCATACAAGTTGAGTATGCTAATAAAACGATTTTTATTTTTCTACGTTTATCTCGATCGGGATTCTCGATCAAATCGTGTCATTTCGGATCAACACATCGTGACAGTCTCTGTGCGATATTGGACTTTTATTCCGACCGCTGCCGAACTGACACGAACGATAAACGATTGTTCCGATGGAATAAGGTTGTGCATTATCGCTAAATAACCGGTAAATGCATACATACATATATGTATCTTAAATTTCAACAAAAAGAAAAAAAAAAATACCTGTGCGAAAAAGAATATTTTTCAATACGAAGAGAGAAACCGGTTGCACGACCGAAAGTTTTTCGAAGATTTAGTTTCGTACACCACCGACCGGTCACGTAGCATTTCCACTTACCACCCAACAAATTTCGATCCATAACGATTCGACTTTAACTGTGATTGGGATTGTCCTGTGAATTCAAAAATCTTAATTTCTGATCTAACTAATCGAAAGCGAGGATTTTTAACGATAGATCATCAATATATGTTTATATCATAGAGAAATAACTATCCATTATTTCGCGATACCACCATGTTTCTTTCCGCTCGGAAATACCGACCTATCGTACAGATCGGATTTCATAGCGCTTCACTTGCAATCATTTTCTCTTCTTTCCTTCCTTTCTTCCTTTCTCGTTCCTCCTTTTTTATCCTCCTACTTTGTCGCTTTCTCTTGCTTAAAACACGATCATTTCTCACTTCAAATACAACATTGCGTCGTCCCGACCGAGGATCAGCAAAAATAAAAACACATAATGGATTGTTTCCATTCTACAAATTCGTATACTCATCGACTACAATTTCGATTTCTTTCGCGAACTACGTGACAGTGGACGCGTGCGAGGAAAGTTATAAAAAAAAAAAAAAAAAAGCAAGAAGCAGAAAACGAGTTGAACAGATAGAGAGGCCTGATAACCGTTTTTTTTATAACAAGGAAATGGAGAAAAGGAGAGAAATGGAGAGGCGGAGAATAAACGAGAAAAAAGGGGATATCTGGCGAGTGTAAGATGGGGAGGAATAAGCGATAGCGGGGTGCACAGAGATGGAAGCGAACTACCGGTAACAAGCAGACAGCGCGACGACGCTAATCGCGTCCTTTCCTTCTTACTTGTTCCTTTAGTCAACGAGTAATCAGTGGGATCGGTTGATTGACACAACGATGAGATGACTAATCATGCAATTCGAACCACGTATATACGTATATAATGTAGATTTTTGTCGAATAGGTAAGAAACTTGCGCGTACGTACAATCCTTCAACAGTGTCGAAACGGCGACTGACGGAAAGGTTTGTCGCTTGCCGGTAGCCTCGTGCACAGAGACGAACAAAGATCCGAAGACTGCCGAACGGCCCAGCGAACGTGACCGAACCGACCAGTCAGCTGGTTTCCCGGTGGTCGCGGCAGACTGCATCGGACGTGCGCTGCTGCGCTACCTCGCCTCTTTCGTTTCCTCGCGCTTCGATTACGGTCGTTCACGAACTCGCCCGAATCAGCTGGCTGCCCACCCCCGTGTTCTTCGACCCGATCCTATGTGCTCTACAAGTAAACCTTTTTCGTACTTCTCTCTCTCTCTCTCTCTCTCTTCTTCCCCCTCTCTTTCTTTTTTGTCTCCTCTCCCCCCCGCTCCTCCCACTCCATACCTCACTGTTTGCCATTGCTCGCCACTATATACACATTTACAGTGATTCGCGCACAAGAAAGCTTCGCTCAATCAGTTCTAATTTCGCGATTATTCATCAATCGAGTTTTTCAAAGTAGAAGAATCTACTTTATCCACGTAGTGGAAAAGATGTAAGAGATAGAACGACAGTATCGATAAGTTTCTTTAAGAGGAAGAGGAAACGGCTTTACGAAGCCATGTAAACGGTAAAGAGAAAAAGAAAGCAGAGTATCAGTTGTTCTAAATTATAAACCAGCGTTCGAGCCTAACTGAATTTCGTTCCGTTTATGAAAAATTATTTCGATTGTTACTCGAACAGAAATGGATCGATAATTCGGTAAATCGAATACGAGTCGTCGCGTTGCGGCTCGGAAAAGGCAAGCGTATCTAAACTAAAATGCTTGCGTTTCGATCGCGGAACTCTTGTCGAGTGTTGTTATCTCGGCTTCCTTTTAATCGAACGCGTCGCGTTACTTTGACACCATGAATCGATCGATAGTAGACGAAATAACAGTCGGTTTTTCATTTCGTTGAGATCGGTAATTAATTAATTTCTTAATGTCCAAGCGATTTGAACAAGATCATATATATATATAAATGGAAACAGTAAATAAGAAAATGAGGACAGAAGAAGATAGGAGGGAAAATATTATTAAAGGGTAGTATTTCGACACTAAAAATGATGGTGTTACGTCGTTGGAAAATCCACACCTTTCGGCTACGTGCCAAAGGTGACAATGTATATTTTATATTTCGTTTTTAGCTTCGCTTCAATTTCTTAATTATTTAATCTTTGTTAAATAAAATGATTAAATGAATTTTATAATTTTCTTTATTGATTTAGATATAGATAATTAGAAAGGATTTGACGCAATTCTCAGTTCTGTTTTTTGGCAAAAATTGACTATTCGTGAAATTGTAATTTTGGCAATGTTCCATATTGCCAACTGCAAAAATTAGATATCTCTGATAATTAATTATTAAAATAATGTAATTTTTCAAATATTAAAAATATAAATAAAAATTAAAAATATAAAATTAGACAATCTTATCATTAATACAAAAATTATTTAATTTATTTTTTATTGCATATTTTATTTCAGCTATTCATCCATTTATTATTTATTTATTAATTTCAAAGATATTGTTTACAGAAAACAAATAAAATCAGAATATAAAATTTCATAAAATATATAAGTATAAAATATATGAGCAAAATAAAAATAAATATTAAACTAATATTAAAATTTATAAATTTATTTATAATATATATAAAATTATTAATTAAATAAAAATAATTAGAAATAATTTCTTCATTGAAAACTATGAATTGAAAAATAACTTATGGTTCTACTATTCTTATTAATTTTTTTATTTACTACTTAAAAATAATGCTGTTAATTTTTAACCTTCATTATTTGTTTTTTATGTTAGTTGTAATTTATAATATATATATTATTTGATTAATAAAACTATATTTGTGTATTTATTTTTAATTTTAGCAAAAGTTTATTAAAATTATTACTATTGAACAAAGTTTTTATTAAAGCATTACTAACTAGTTTCAAAATTTATAATAATTAAAATAATTTTTTGAAAAGTGTTTAAAATACTTTATTTCACTTTATTATTGTTTAATTTTTAAAATTGATTTGTATTAGAAAATACAAGTAATACATTCATTTGAAATATAAATATAAATTTCAAATAATTAATTATTTCTTTATTTCTTTATTTTAAATTTGGAAATAATCTTAAACAGAAATTGTGACATCGTGTTATGTAAATAAAAAATGCAAGTAAGTATGATGTAATCAAATCAAAGTCTGATAGAATATTTGTCAGAAATAATTTGTATTTCTAGAGTTAAAAGCACTTATGAAATAACATTTAAAATATTATTTAAAATTATTAGAAATATATATTTCATGTAATTATTTCAAATAATTAAATAATGATATCATTTTAAATAAAAATTGTGAAAATAAATTTGTTATTTTTTCTCAAATATATGAATAATCATATTATTATCATATTTGAATAATTTGAAAAAATTTTAATATTTTTTGTATAATTTTAATGAAAAAAAATTTTAAAAAATGTTTCTTTGCAGTAGATATCTCTAATTATAATCCGATTAATTAAAATATATTTATTCCTTTTTTCATTTCTTAACTTTTATTGGATATGCACTTTTTAATTTTAAATATAATTTGTACTTTTTATATACAAAAATCTCATTATTTATTATTTATGATTACTATTTGATTAAACATTATATTATTTATTTCTCAAATATTTTAGAATATATTTTTTTTATTTTTATTTTATTCGAAATAATTATTTCTTCTTTTTATATCATATTTCAAATAGAAAATGTTTAACCTTATTCAAAATAATGGTTGATCAATTCAACACCGATTCCTTCAACGATATATATTTTGTTTTTCCAAAAAGAAGAAAAAAAAAAACACGAAATTCAAAATGAAATTCATCGAATCGCGCTATTCGTTCGGAAAAGAAAATAATTCGCGATTGCCAATATTCCCTAAATATCGATTCCACGGTAAAGATCGGATTGTTTAGATAAAAGGGTAAAGTTCGTGTCGAAGAAGCAAGTGGTGATCGCGTGTCAGAACGCGAAACGAACGTGGAAACGAAACCACGGACCACTCATGCCACGTTACGCATCGCGAACGCGAACAATGACGTGGATGCAACGGGCATCGTAATATCGCGCGTGCATTGCGAAAACGTATTGTGTTTGCCCAACACCCTGAACGGGGAAACGGTGTAGGAAGTGCCGTGCGTGCGAGAGAGAAGGAGAGAGGGCCGACACGGACGAAAGGAGAAGAAGAGCGTGGCGCGAGAAACAGTGAATTAGAAAACCGTGCTCACTTAACTGGGTTTGCTTGAAAGGATTGGATCAAGAATTGTTCTTCGATTCGAACGAAATTTGGCATGTTGATAAATATTTTATGTATTCAATCGTGGAAATCTCTTTCAATTAATAAGTCGTGTAATGATAAATTTGTTGTATGGAACGTTATATGATCATAATAGATTGATTATATGTCTATAGAGAAATTTTTTTACTAATGGAATATCACTTTGAAAAGATGAAAAGCTTTAAAGTTTTAATTTTATTTCCTTTTTATTTTAATTAAATTTACCAGAATATCTCTTTTAAAAAGAATGGTCTTTTTTTGTCTTGATCTTTTTATTCATTTTTTTTTGTGTTGTTTACATTTTGTTCTATTCTTTATTATCATTATTATTTTTTCTTGTTTATGTACACACAATTTGCTCTTTTATTCAGTTAAAAATATTTATATCAACTAATACTCATAACAATTCAAAAGATTGATTTAAATTAAAGTTTGTCTTCAATAGGGTGGTTAAATTTTTTTAAAACATAAGAGCGCAAATTATTATAAATACAAAATTTTACATCATTTATTATAAGCAAAATTAAAGTCATTTTCTTATATGACACAATAATAATCAATTGATATCAATATTATGAATTTATAGTAATTTATTTATTTTATTTTTAAGTTTTCTTTATATGTTTTCCTTATACTTTCAACTTTTTAAAATTTATTTAAATAAATATAACGTAATGATATAAAACAAAATTTCAAATTAAAAAATATTCAAATTTCAGTAATTTGTTATTATTATAAAAAATACTTCCAAATGAAATTGTATATGAAACGTGAAAACAACATGATAAAAATTTGAGGGTTAATTTCACTGAAATATTATTATGCCCTACATAAACACACAAGTTTTCATTAAAACCAGAAATTAATGAATTTACTTCCAGGATAATGATATATGATAATTTTTATTACTAACTGTAACTATGATAATTCAGAATCGGATTTATTGAAATAAATATAATGAACAAAAAGAAATAAATACAGTCATCACTTGGGATTGTGCTTGGGTATATATCCGGAAAGGTAAATTTCTGAGAATTAGCCGATGTTATCTGACTCCAACTCACTCTACCGTGTCTTCATCAAGGATAAAAGTGAGACAGAGATAGAGTACAATAACAGTATAGAGATCATTTTTTAACAATTGAAATTAATACAAAAGTTAATATAGTCATGTTTGGATTCATTTTAATAATACGAATAATTTAGCATAACATTAATGATATAATAAAAAAATATACAAATATATTATATTTTTCTTTTTCCAGCGCCAATTGAATCCTTTGAATGCGATTCTAAGAATTGTTGGGCCTCATGAACAAACAAATTCATATTGTAATTATTTCAAATATTGAATTAGTGAGAAATATCAACGTTGGGTTTTTTGTCCAGTTTTGATTTTGAAGATAATTAATTTTAAATGATTCATAAATCTTTTAAAAGTGTATAATGAATGTATAATATTCTATATTCAGAAAATATTGTATTTACATTAAAAATTATAAAAAAAATCAATGTAATTTAAGCAGTTGCAACAATTAAACGTAAGATAATTTGTCTTTTGAAGACAATTTAAAGAAAGTGTACAAAATGAATTTGATATCTGTACAACTTTTTAAGACAAAAGAACTTGATCTAAAAATAAATTTTTATCAAAGTTATTTTTTACGTTTTTAACCTTAACCTTAAATACTTATCAAGTTTACCTTAACTTATTTTGTTTTTGTTTATTTTATTGCTTCGAGGAACTATTCGTCGCAATTATTCTAAGAAAAACATTTGTTATACTTCAAATAAATTTAAAATGTTGCGAATAAATGTAAAATGGTTTCAAATTTTTTCAAATTTTGAAATGAAAAAAAAAATTAATATCTAATATTATCATTTATCTATATAAATGATGAAATTATGAATATAATTATATTTTTGGTAAGTATTATTGAAAAATATTAAATAAAGGATAATAACTTACTTGTAACTTACACAATAATTTTACAACATTTATTCAAATGATTAAAAAATTAAATACAATATTCAAAGAATCGATGTTATTAATTGTATTTTCTTAAGAAATAAAGGAAAAAATAAATTTATTTGAAATAAAGATATTTGCGAATACAATCTTATTTTAGAAATAAATTATTCTTATATTATCTATTTATCAAATATTTGACTACTTCAAATAATAATAAAAAATAAGAGATAAAAAATAAATTTTGAATTAAAGCTTTAAACATGGTTTATCTTATGTTAAAAAGTGTATAAGTAAAAAATTATGAAAAGAAATATAAATAAAAAATGGCTTTTGAAAATATAAATTGCATTTATAGAAAAATTATCCCATAAAAAAATATTTTGATACTTTTCTAATACAAATTAAATAAAATAACATATTTTTAAAACACAGTATTATTCATATAAATAATATTATTTAAAATAAAATAACATAAATAAGAAATTTTATTTGAATTATTACTTTGAAAATATCCAATTTTGATGTACGTATGCAATGATTACAGTCATAACTATAGTCAATTATAAATAAAGTATAAAGTGTGAAAAAATTAAGTGGATAGGTAATATATTCAAAGAGGTATCTCTTTCAATAGAAATCAAGATGTAGGAAGGTTGAAGAGGACACTTCAAATTTTTTACCACAAATTTCAATTCTAAAATAACTGCTTTTACAAGTTATAAGGAATTATTACGTCGAATATTAAAATCCTATAATATGCGATTTATTCCTCGTAACATTAAGATATCAACAATTGAAGGAATGAAACAAAGATAGTGACGGATATAACAGATTTCGAATTAAAGATTATAGGGTGCTCAAAAAAATCTCCAATTAAATTATACAATTTTCTAATCTCTCTTTTAATCTTTTGCTTAATCGAGAAAAGAGAATTAATAAATTTTTTTATTAAAATTATACGTAATATGTATATTGAATGAAAATTATTATTCAATTTTTGAAAATTTTACTCGGTTTTTTAATATATCGTTCCATTATAATTTACTACCTAATTTCTTTTATCTATATTTTATTTTATATGTACATTAATTATGTTACATAATTTATTTATTTCAAATTACATATTTTAGATTATTATTGTATTTTTAAGAAAAATGTTAAAAATGATAAAGATAAAACTAATTGAATTTCAATATTTTCTGCCTATTATCTTTTTTTTTCTTTTTTTTTTTTTTTAAACTTCAGAAATTTTATCAAATATTCTCACCTTGATATATCCGCCACTGAATGGCAAAAACTCTTAATAAGTAATTTTATCGGCAATCTTCTTGTTACAACTGATCAATTTTAACGCACGTTCACGAACTTTATACAATGATTCGACTGATTTGTGTGGAGTTTTTCAAGAATGATCTGACATTTTATTTTTAGCACTTACATAATTACTGTAATCCATTCTAAAAATAATTTCTTAAACTTTTACTAGACGTCACATAATGTGATCACTTGAAATAACTCATAAATTATTGTGAAATTTCGTACAAATGTTGCATGACAATTATAACGTGATGCCATTAATTTTCTTGCAAATTGTCATATGACTAGACATATGAAGGTCAAGCTTATTTTTTTAATTAAAACTATGTATCTTTTAATTATATTAATCGATTTCTTGCAAAAAATAATTAACTTAATATAATAAGAATTATTAGTTTAAAGGATAATTTGAGTTTTGTAAACTCAGTACTAAACATATTGTAAAACATATTACAATTATTATTAAAATATACAAGATAAGAAAGATATGAATAGAAAATTTCCTTGCTTTATATGCAAATTATAAATTCAAGTTAAAATATTTTCTAAACTAATAATTTTTTATTACGAATAATTTAGTTTTTTTTATAAAGAATAATAATCTACATTGATTAATGTATTAAAAAACATATATGATTTTAAATAAAAAAAATAATTTAATTTATGTCCTTTATAGATATGTTTTTATATATACATTATTACTTTTTGTAAAAAAATTAATATCAAATTATGTCCAATAGTTCTGTACAACTTTTATATGAAATATTTTTTTATGCAACGATTACGAAAATTATCGTGTTATATGATCATTTTAATTATACTTCAATTATACTATTATTATATAATAATATTTATAAAGTGTTAATATATTTGTAAAAATTTGTTTTTAAATATCTGAAATATTGATTTTAAATATTGATGCTAAAACAAACAAAATATATAATTAATGTGTAATTTAAAAATGTCAATTGAGATATATTTGTTTGAATTTTGCATCAAATGATTTAACAAAGATAGCTCTATCTCAATCATCACTATTCGTTTCATTCTGTTTTTGTTTTTACGTAACACATATATTTAAATTTTTACAACCTAATAAATAAATCTTATAAATCCATAATCTAATAAATTTTTTTATATATTTTTATATTTTTATATATTATGTTTATTTAAGTTTGTTTTGATCTGTAGAATCAATCCCTCAAGGATGCCTTATGAATTTATTATTCACCTTGTATATTTATTCTGACGTTGCAAACATTTTTTTTCCCTTTTTTTTTATTTTTCTTTTCATTTTTGTTTGCATCTTTAATATTATTTCTTGAACTTTATATTAATGTAATACAATTTTTTGCAATGCAAATTTTTTATATTTTATATATCTATATTTTATTTATAATTGGTTAATCATTAAAACAAAATATAGCAAAATTCATTTTTGATTTTATGATTTTTAATAGCAGAGAATAATTTTAAATAAGAAAAAAAAAATTTAATCATCAAATTTTTTGAAATGTTGCAAATCATTTAAAAATTATTTTTATTGATTTTATAAAATTCTCTTCGTTAATTTATAATAATAGATATTTTTTTATTTTTAGCAAATCTTTTTTTATCATGTAAAAATTTTAAATGAAGTAATATAATAATTTTAAATGAAAAGATAAATAAAAAAAATTTTCATTTTACAAATATGTATTTTTAATTTGTTCATTTGTTATATTGTGAACATTATTTGAATAATTAATGAATATCTTTTAAATAATTAAATTACAATATTAATAAAAATAATTAATCAAAAAAGCAAAAAATATATTTTAAAAACCAAAAAAATAAAATTTCTCAAAACTTTTGGCAGAAATTAAAACTTTTGTAAAAACTATCTTTTATACAATAAATCTATAGGATTAGAAACAAATACTTTAAAAAATGACCACAAAATTGATTTTTTCATTAAATCCTTACTATTCATCCATGATTATAATTACAGCTGCAATTATAATATAATATACAAACTTATCAATTTTATTAAACTTGAATATATATTCATAATCACTCTTGAAGCAGCTCTGAAAAACTGATTATATTATAAATTTCTTTGTAGGATATTTCTTCTCTTTGTCTTACAAATTTATACTTATTTTTGAAGGAAAGAAAAAAAAAAAGAAAGCACTGTCCATCTTCGAAGTACATCCGGGGACCGAATATTAGTCGGATGTCGCGAAACTTGTCGTTCCGGAACCATGAACAATTTCACGTACAAATCTGATTCTTGGCTATACTCGAAAAACTTCGAGAGAAAGAGACGGAAAGTGGGAGGAAGGCCTGAAGTGGGAGAGAGAAGAAAGCTCCGCGAGGAACATTACGCAGGTAGTGCCTCGATAGCAGATGCATTTTTTGCCTCTATTCCAGTGTTGCCTGGAAAAGTCTTTGAAAGAGTGGGAGAAAGTAACAGTGGTGGTGGAACTTAGAAATAAGGGTGGGGAAAATAACAGGTGTTCTATTTGCATTGTATTACATTGTCAGGCTGAGGCAGAAGTCTTGGCTAAAGAATATAGCACAATGGAACACCCGTTATTTCCCCCACCTCGATTTCTATGTGTCACCATATGTGTCCCACTCTTCCAATGGTCAGACTTCTTTTGGCAACCTTGCACGATAGACGCGCAGTCATTCCCAGCGTTTCCTGGAATTGCTTCGGCTAAGCGAACGCTGCATTTTTTGCACCGCATCAGGAAACAGTTGAACGTTCTTTTTATATCGCTCATCAGACTTGTTGTCTGGTAAAGAGTGACCAAACCAAAAATTAAATAACTCTAGTAATTTCTAGAATATTGTATATAATTATGTACTGTACAATATATACGTATCGTACATTATACTATGAAAGTATTTCCTTCATTATCAATATGACACAATTTCAACATGCATTCTAATATTATTTATTGTATGTGGTTAAAGATTGTGATTCCATTTTTTATTTTTTTAATTACTGAATTATAATCTAGTTTTTAGAGAGAAAGTTTATGAAATAAGATCAAAATAGTGTTTGTACCATTAACTATGTTTGAAAGGTGAATTTCTGAGAATTGGCTGACCTTATCTGACTCATTCACTGTGTTAATTTAAATGCAAAATAGTTAGAAAGAGACAAGATAAATAGAGTATAATAAACTGTGTATAGTTAAATTATTTTTTAATAATTAAAAATAAATACAAAAGTTAATATGAATATAGATATGATTTTCATTCTACAAATCTCAATAATTTTAAATAGAATTATGTCGTAATTAAAAAATTATTTTTTTCTAATTTTGGTAATTTTATATATTAAATCATTGTTGCTGATCATAGATAAGTTCGATTATCTCAAATTGGTAGCTTCAGAAAATGATCATATAAGCGGACGAATTCTAATATCGGAATTGCTATTACAACTAAATATCGATAAACTATAATCTTCTGAGAGAAATGTAGAAATGGAAACTTATGTAATTAGTTATTACTTACTTTAAATAGAATTAAACATTGATCGAATGAATTAAAAATTTTTATTGGAAATTCTATATTCATTTAAAATTAATTTTTTCAATTATCTTTAAAAGTTCTTGCATAATTCTCATACATATTTTAATTGTACATTAACAACAACTATATATATTACATTTATCTTATATAAAACGATTGTCATATATATTTTTGATAAAACTATATTATAAATTATTTTTAAACAATTGTAAATAAAAAAAATTGAAATAATATTTTATTGTACATAATTTTATATAATTTTTTTAAATTTATTATAAAAATTTAATGAAATGTAAATGTAAATTTCTTACTCTTATTAGATATTATTTAGAAGAAATTTGATTCATTTTAATATTTAATCAAAGTATTTATAATTTTCGAAATTTACAAGTATTTAACGTATATTTATTTAAAATTCAAAATTACATTATGAGAATCAAATACTTTGCAAATATTATAATATAAATCTGATATCTTATTAATTCGCATTCAAATTCCATGAGATAAAATCTTTTATATTGAATTTCATTTTAGATTTGAATTATATTGAATAATAATTTCATTATTATTTATAAATAATTTTCTTTCTGAATCAATCAAATATACAATAAAATATTGATTATCCAAATTTCGGTTATCTAAATGACTAATCATTTGCAGAATAAATCATGCATGTAATATTATATTTAATTAATCATATTACATACATGTTAGTACGCTTAAACTAGTGATATTTACATTCTGAAACACGTACCCTGGAATATTTGAAACTGATTAATTTATTCTTTATAATTCTTCTTGTTAATTTTTATATATTTACTTTTATTCTTTTATTCTTTTATTCTTTTATTCTTTTATTCTAATATATTCTTTTCTTTTATTAATAAATAAATTTATAATTTAAATTGTTTTATGACCATTCATTTCAAAAAATTGTTTACAAACTTATTTTCTATTTACTTATTAGTTTATATAAATGACATTCTACTCTTTGTATTTTGATCTAAAGTATTTTAGAATAACTAAATAAAAAAAATAAATTAAAAAAATAACTTTAAAAAATTTAATGAAATATATTAATGAATATATTACATAAATATAGTACAGAAACTTGTAAATTTATTAATTTTTCTAAATTAAGGCAAAATTAGATAAGAAAGATTAGGCTAGTAATATGAGACTATTTTTGAAAGAGATAAATTATGAAAATATATTCAAATATTGTTTAACAATATATATTTATTTAGATATGAAATTATTATAAAAAATGCATAAAAAGAAAGATGATCTCAATATGAGATAATTTTAAATTTTAGCTGATTAATAAATAACAAACTACTAATATGGAATATTTATTTCAATCATTTTTAGAATATATTTATTAAAATTATTTTTATTTATGTCGTTTCTATTTTTTAATTTAATTAAAAAATTAAACTATGATTAAAATATACAATATTTACAACATTACATCTTTTTGTAAACGAAATGTTAAAGTAATATTAAAAATAACAATAAAATTAAAACAGAAAATTGTTATGGCCAAAACGTTCCTACATTTTAATTATATTTTTTTTATCGAATATGTGTTCGTATACTGTTTGCCTATCACAAAATAAGATTATATTTTACAACAAGATTTTTAATGTTATATAAAGAATAGAATATTTTAAAATTCAAAAGATCTAATAGAAACAAATTTAAAATTGATTTTAGATTGAAATTTGTTTTGAAATTGGAATGTTTTTAAGAAGAAAAAAAAGTATTAAATTTATCTTTAAACGAATTTTCCAATAATCTAAATATATATATATATATATATATATATATATATATATATATATATATATATATATATATATTATGGATAGAAAATCAAATTTTAATAGAAAGCAAAAGTAGTCTATTTAAAGCTTCATTTGTCGAATACTTTCTTTTTTAACAAGCTTGATAGAAATCAAAAAATCACGTATAAAAAATTTTGAAATATTATTTTCAGAAGTAAAAAGAAATAAATATTGTTGATATTTAATTAAAATAAATTAATAATTAAAATTTATTATAGAAAAAAATAAGCTAAAGAGACAATAATAATATATATAAAATTATATAATTCTAAAAACAATATGCATATACATTTATTAATTATAGAACAATATATAATTAATATGTTATCAATATAAAAGTAAAAATAATAAAATAAAAATTGATACATTGATAAATACTTTGAATAAACAAATAATTTGTATTAATTTAAAAAATCGACATTTTTAAGTATCATCAATTTAAGATAAATGAAAGATGAAACATAAATACACTAAAATCATTAATAATACAGAAAGCATTAAGATTAGTCCATTTGAAATTTAAAAAATTCTTGCAGCCATTTTTAAGGTAAAATATATTTAAAAATATGAAAATTTTATTTATAAATTATTATATAAAAATATATCGTACATATAAGTTATATAAGTTGATTCATCAGTTATTAAAAAAAATTTTCACATAAAATTGAATGATTTCAGGAAGAGCATATTCTAATATTAGTTTTCAAATAGAGGACATATGAAGATTATTAAATGGAATTATATATTTGTTATATGTATATTGCACTATTTGAAATAACTTGATACTCTAAATAAAAAAAAGAATTAATGTATATTCAAAAATCATTTTAAGAGATATGATTTATTTCTGTTGAAGAGATTATAATTTTTTAATCTTGAAGTTTATAAAATTTATCATATGAAATTTATCGCGAAACGATATTCTACTATTCTTCATCATATTCATATCATATCATATGATAAATTTTACTATGTGAAAATTTCAAGTTATCAAAATATTTTCTTAACTAGTAATTTTTTTACATTAATTTTTACAAGTGAATTAATACTTTTATAGATACAATATTTTTATAAACTTTTATAGACAATAAATGATAAATTGTAAATCAGTTGATACAATAAAAAATACATCATTTCATTTAAAAAAGTGAATTTATTAATGAATTTCACATATCGTTCATCCATAAGAAAGTTATTAATATCAAAATATATCTTCTCTGAAAACCAATTCAATTCTATGTGAAATATTTCTCGTTACAATAACGATGATGCAAATCGAAATAGTAACGTCTCTAATAAATCTATATATGATACTATAAAACTGATCGTTCATTCTGTATTATAAACCGTTACAATATAAACCGTTAAAATAAAATCTTGCATACTATTTTGAGCATATAGTAATGTAATAATAAAATCTTAAAAACCATATATTATTCCAAAAAAAAAGAAATCCTGAAAATCTAACACAGATCAGTGAAAGCTCGGATTGATGGTACAGCCATCTATGCCCTAAGCGTAGATAGTGGACTGGAGCGAAATAGTATAGTGGAAAAGCTGACGAAGGACTCGAGCGGAGGAGAACTGGGAGTAGCAAAAGAGAAAGGAAGGAAACGCGAGTAAAATAAGAAAAGAGGAGAAGAGTGATGAGGAAAGACGCTGGGTGGAGTGCACGGAGGTGGGAGGGGAGGGGGGGGGAGGGAGGGAAGAGAAAGGAGAATAGAGGAAAGGTAGTGGTAGAGGAAGCGACAGAAGGCAGGTCGACGACCCGGGGAATAGCGTTTCTAGCAGAATAGCCTTTTGCCAGGGCGAATGTGTGTCAGCCCCGGTTGACTACTCGCTTTGCAACGGCAAAACTCGTTTCGAGTCAAACGCGACGCATCGTGACGATACACGCGGTTCAATTCGTGTTGTACTATCTCTATTCACGCGTTCATCCTTTATATTCGTTTATATTATAGCGTATCTTTTACATTATATTTTTTTCCTCAATACAATTTTTCTCCTCAATTAATATATATCATATCTCGATATAATTATTAAGAAATTGAATAGTACAGTATAATTCTTATTTTCTGAGACAGATGTCAGTCCATATGAAAGATAAGTATTTTTTTTTCATAGTGGATATCATGGTTAAATACGTGTTCAGATTTCGTTCTGAATCATTGATACAGATCTTATGATTTTCATTGAGAATGATTCATCGATATTAGTTTTAATCGACAATAAATTTAGTTCTAATCTAATATTATCAACTGGCAATGATATTAATCGAACTGCAAACTTTTTACAAAATGTTGACTCATCTTTATAATACAATAATGGCCAATATCTTCTTGTATGGCTAACGTATCTGAAAAGGTAGATTTCCGAGAATTGGCAGACATTATCTGGCTCTGGCATGTCTGTATAAAGGATAAAAGAAAAGTAAATAGTGCAAGTGAGACTAAATGGATACAGTCAAGTTATTTTTCAGTAACTGAAATTAAAATTAATTTAATTATTGAGATTCAAATAAGATTGAAATATATATTATTTTTAAAACTTTTATTTGTTTTAATTCAATTTTATTATCTTGTAACATTATAACAAAAAATATATTTCACTTCAATATTACAATTAATAATTATTTTTTGGTAATTAAATAAATTAATAATTATTAATATATTTGACATCGTTTTAATCCTATAAATATTATTGTGATAATATAATAAAAAGTATAAAAAATTATATTTTTCAATTCAATATTAGTTAAATTACCTCAATTGAAAGATAATATTGAAGTTTAAATTAAGCTAACAATTCTAGGAATTGATGGAGATAACTTATATATCCGGATACTATGTGATATCACAAGAGTATTTTGGCCTCTTGAGGTCATGTTGTTATCGGTCAATGTTATTGTCGGTTAATATTGTCATCGATTAACATTATCGAATTAATAAAAATTATTTTCATCGATATTTCAATGAGATTTACAGTCATAATATATAACTGTATTATTTAAATAAAGGATTTAAAATAATAAAGTGATATTTCAATATCTCGACTATTCTGAAGAAAGGATAAATATCGCGATAAAAGATAAATCGAAAGGAAAAGGACAAAGTTCGATAAGAAAGAAGTACGACCGTGAAAGTAGTGAAACAACGGTTCTACCGATTGTACTCGGTGAAAGCAGCTAGAAAAGCAGAAAGCAGCTATAAATGTATATGTATATATATATATATATATATATATATATATATATATATATATATATATATATGTATGATTATTTCTCACTGCCTAGGTATTTTCTTTCAATCTGATTTTTTCCTAATTATTCATTAATTATAAATTTTTATATATCTGAATTATTTATAAATGAAATTCATAGAAATTAAATTCATCGCTACTCCACCATCAACTGCATTGGAATTGATCAATATGAGACTTGAGTTCTGAATGCTTAAATAATGATAAGATATATTGAATTTATATTTCATTCAATTTTCTTTTAACTATCAAAAGTTAGCTATTATATTAGCTTTACTTAGATTTAATGTGCATAATGAAATTAATTTTTGAGATGATTCCAAAAGCTTGAAAGTTTTAATATTTTTAAATATACTTTCTGACTTTAATTTTTTTTTTTCAATTATAATATTTTCTTCTTTAATCTTGTACTTTAGATCTTATTGATATTTAAACTAAATATGTAAAATAATATTTACAGTATAGATGAATAAATTAAAAATATTCATGAGTTTTTTTTAATCTATTTTAAATTTAATCTAATGTTTTTCCAAAATTATTTTTACATAATAAGAAAAATTATTATATTAAAAATAAGACTTATATTATTGTAAATTATTACGCAAAATAAAAATTTATTTATTAATTTAAATATTACTATGCAAAAAAATTATTTGCTAATACAAGTCATGAATAGCAAAAAAATTTTTTCCCCTGTTTCATTCTCTATATAATAATATGCTCTAATATAATATATAATGTCAGAAAATGATCAAAACGATCATTTTATAGCATGACATTGCTCAAGTATTAAAAATAGTATTGCATCATAATAATATAAAATAAATTAGAAATAAAATATGAAATTCATTTTCAATTTATTTTTCGAATATTATATTTTTATCTCTCGTTAAATTAATAATAAATTAATCGATATTAATATTACTTGAATTAATTAAAATTAATTTTCTAATAAATAAAATGAAGTAAAAAATTCGCAGAACAATCTCTTCTTTTAAAAATTAGATTGTAATTTAAATTTAAATTTTATTTCTTTTTCAAACAAAATATTGTACGATACAATGCCTCTCCTTCTTTTGCATTATTCGGCAATCCTCTTTTTTATATGACCGTTAATATGATCGTTGCTCTATGACTCTACGAGTTAAAAACATGTGGATAAAGAAGGATCGAGACACAGAAATAGGAAGGCCGTGGATCGATAAATGATGAGAATGGACGATCGATTCCATGCACACGTAGAGTAATGTATATTTAATGTAAAGCTGATTTATATTGACCGAGATAATTTTGTCCATGAATTATATATGGTAGAGATATACGATTATCGATTATTATTGATATTAAAGCAATATTTATAGTATCGATATAATTAAGTAGAATGAAAGAGAAACAACAATGACACATAAACAATTGTAAAAAAATCATTCAAAATTTATATATTGAGATTATCGATAAATATTCTTTAAAAAATTGAGAGGCCATAACAAATAAATATATATAAAATAATAATATGTGTGTAAAATAATAATAATAATAATAAAATTAACAACAGAATTCAATCTTAAAGATATCTAAGAAGATTTGTGTTAATGAGGACGATAATTATATTATTTCCAACGCTCAATTGGCTATTTTAGTGCAAACTAATTTTTTTTTATGGTCTTTTCAAAGTCATTAAGACGCAAAAAACTTCTTCAATTATTTTTTTCCGTTATTTACATACATAATTAGATAATTACAAAGTCTTCTTAAAAATTCATAAAGTATAGATTATATATAAAAATGTGTATAATTAAAAAATATATTCAATTATATAAGAAATTACTAAGATTTTGATCTCTTTGGTTTTGATCTGAAAATTCTGGATTTTAATACACATTTCTTCGATTTCACCGGAAATATTTCCAAGTTAATAAAAAAAATGATTGGGTGGTTTTTTAATTATAAATTATTAAATTTATTGATTCATAATAAAAAAAGACATTTTTAATTGTTTAAATTCTGTTTCTATTTTTTTTATTTACAAAATTACTTTATTGTTAATTACATTAACATTCTTTGCCTTTTATTTATCTTTTCTATTTTCAAATTTTTATCCATATTTTTGTATAATAATTCATAATATTTGTGAATTTTTCAATAAACTAATAATTTTAATATAGAAATTATTGACAGATAATAATATACTTTGTAAGTCATACACTTCTGTCAATATAGTTAGAAACATCAAGAAATATCAAATTATAAATACACGATGTTTCACCGATATAATCTGATAACATTGTCTGATTCTTTTTTAATTTTGATCCAGAGATTTCGGATTTTGATACGATTGATCGAATTGATAAAAAATATTATTAATTCTATTAATTATAAATTGTTATGTTTCTATTACAACATATATTTAAAAAAGTAATTTAAAATATATAATAAATATCTTAATTTATCATTTAAATTTAACATTTTTATTATTTCTTTCTAATAAAAGTTTTTATTCTTTTCAATAATGAATTTTTCAAAATATTATTAATTATACACATTCATATTTCATTAAATAAAAAATTTTACAGATTCTTTTGATTTCTGAATTTTAATTAAAATTAAATGATAATAACATTCTGAATTTTATGTTAGAATAAGATTCTGTTGCTAACATATAATATATAAGAATAATTTGTTTATAGATAATATCTAAATGTAAATCAGCCTTAATGTGTAAGGGGCGTATATTCTCAGATATCCATCACATCTGCATAAACGATAAGTGTTAACGTATATGTAGTATTTATTTGTATAATCTCACAGTTTGAAATTGGCTACGAGTCATATATATGTGCATTATTAAACACATAAAATTCTAACTTTATTTTATATTTTTCAATAATGATACTCGTAAAAAATAAAAGATGAAAGTTAATGAAAGATAAAAGATCAAGAACCCAAGCATTTAAAGAAATTTATGTCCTATTGTTTTGGTATAACATTATTTACTTCACTAGTTTCATGTTAAGTTAGGTTAAGATTAGGTTATTAATAAAATTGACTCTCGAGAATACAGCCAAAAAAATCTCGAGCATATAATAATTAAATTTTGTTGAGTATATAATAATTGTATTTGTATAAATTTGTAACAATATATATGCATAAATAGTATCTAGCTTTCTCCATTTTGTGAAATGTTTTTCGCGAAATGGACCAAAAGTGTTCGTCAATGGAAAGATCGATTTTACTCGGTATTGGATAAAAGCCATAAATGTGTGTGAGTCGCGTGTCTACTGCATGTTGATCGCGTGTTGATCGCGTGTCACTAAAATAATGTCATATTTCGATGCTCAATACGGATCATTTTTCCATTATTGTTACCCTAACGCAATCAAAAAGTTAAACTAACCTATTTCCATTGATCGAAATGTTTAATGATAATTTTTTCCGTAAGAATTCGTTTGAAAAATTCAATCTAAACAATTCAATCATTTCAACTTTTTATTTATACACGTATTTCACATGGAAATAGAAACGAAAATAAAAGATAAAATGATGTAAATGAATGTAAAATAATTGCAACTAACCAAAATTATTTTGATGAAAGATAATTAACAACTGTGATTGTTAAAATGTTGTCGATCATTGAATGAAAATCATTCATATTCATGTGTATTTAAAAGATAATCACCTTACCTTTTTCGTTTGATAAAGCTTTCGATCTTGAAGAAGCAAATGAATTCTTCTCCAAACGTCCAAACGGCCGTTCTGTATCCACGCTAAACCGAATACTTCTGGGCATTCTACACCTTCGTCTTCAAGATATTTCTGAAATGTCAAGAAGAAATCACTGATCAAACAAATTCACAATCGAAAGATCGTTCACGGAAAATTGTGTCGACTTGAAAATCGATCGATTTTTCACTCACTCGTAATGTAGCTTCCGCTTCGTTCAAGGCATCCCAGTCTTCCGCAAAGACGGCTGGAATCTTAATCATCTCAGTGGGGGAGAATAGCTGAAACGCGCGACTCTTCTTTATATTCTTTGAAAATGATTCAAGGTAAACGCGTCACGATAATGGATTCACGCGAATTGCAGAAACGTTGCACGAGAGCGAAACCATATGCACTCTCGATATACACTGCGTATTGGTGTTTTATATCAATCGGTAAGAACGATTCTCGAATCGCAGTCGATAAAGTAGGCTGGCTATTCTTCAAAATACAATTTGAAATTACCAACCGAATTCATGATAATGTGCACCAAAATTTCGTAATTATCCCGATAATTCGACGAATGCGAGTTTTTATCGCTTCCGTGTAGACTAATCAATTAATTATTAGTTATCTTAGCTATGCTACACTGACGTAAAAGGAACGCGAGGAAATGTAAACGAGTGATACGAAATTATTATGAATGCTGTTACGATCTCATATTCGAATTAAATTTTAGTTATTTACAATAATTAATTAATATTTGTATAGTATGATTATATGAGAGATTATTATACTATAGATTATAATAAATGTTTATAATAATATTATGAAATTGATTGTTTTTTAATAAATTAAAACACTTATTGTAATATAATATTTAATATTTTATTTACTTAATACATATATCTTAATGCAATAATCTTTTGTACAATAAGCAATACGTTAAATAATGATGAAAGTTATCAAAGATATTCAGATCAACTTACGTAAATCTTATATTTATGTTTATATATTACACTGTTTGCTATAAAAAGCGATAAAATGAACTGAAAACAATGACAAGAAATGAACTGTTATACTATTTCTATGATATTACATTTCTCCATTTTTTAATTTATTATTTATTATATATAAAATATATGTATGTCAAATAAGTAATGTTCAAATATATCAAAAAAACAATCAATTTAATAAAATATAAATAAATATGTAGAATAATAAACTTTATCACATAATATGAATATTAATGCAAGTTATTGTATAATACACAATAGAACAAATACGTTTTAATCTAAATACTCACCTTTGGATCATGGAAAAACTGGTACTTAAAATAATCCTGACGGAAAAAAAATTTTCGTGATCGCTTAACAGAAAACGTTTTCATCTCTCTATGCACAGCCAAAATATCTTCGTGATCTTCCAACGTACGCTCTGTAATTTTGATTTTTATTTCTATTTTATTTTATTTTTATATTTTTATATAGTTTCATAATTTTATTTCTTTTACTATATCTATACAATATTTTTTTATTTATTTTTTAAGAATCTTTTAAGAATCATATTCAAATTAATTCGTTTTATCTCAAATTATTTTGTCTTATCTTTTTTATTTATTTTAATAATAAAAAAAAATTTTTATTAATTTTTATAAAATAATTTGATTTTTAAAAGTTACATGATTTTTTATCTGATAATAAATAAATCAGAATTTGAGCAATTGTGAAATTTTAATTAAATTATATTTATAACATGAAACTATGGAACTTTTTTAGAAAAAGTTTTTATATTATAAGTTTCAATGAGAATAGATAAAAAAAAAAATTCTTGAAAATAAAAATTTCATTTTGGATGGAACTTATAAAATATAAAATTTTTCTATTAAAAGAATAGATTTTTTTCATTAATATTAAAAAAGTTTTTCATTTTAAGAAATATTCAATACTATTCATAATTACAACAATATTAAATATAATAATAATACAAAACAAAAATGCAAAATAATAATTACAACATATTATAACAATATTAAATTTAAGTATTTAAGTATAAAGTAATAAAGTATTTTTTTATTCTATATGAAATCATATTAATAATATGATATTATATTGTTAAATAATTAATATCTAATAGTTTAATAGTTTTATATTATATTATGGAACTTTTTCTAATAAACATTCTAAAATAACATGTTTTCATTATACTTTTATTATACTTTTATTATACAGATTATAGAATATTCATAAATTTCTTTCTATAAAAATTCCATAAAAAAAAATATTTTTTTAAAAAATATATAAAATATTCATGAAATATTCATGAATATTTGGAAAATTAATTCTAGAGATTAAAACAAACACAAA
Source organism: Apis mellifera (assembly GCF_003254395.2). NCBI lineage: Eukaryota > Metazoa > Arthropoda > Insecta > Hymenoptera > Apidae > Apis > Apis mellifera. The sequence goes on from NC_037653.1 coordinate 1,030,977, forward strand.
AATTTGCAAAGTAGAAACATACAATAAAATAAAAAAAAAAAAATATCAATTTTTTCATATCACCATCTGATATTTTTATATAGTAACTTTTGTCTTTGTTTTGGTTTTTTGAATTAATCTTGAGTCTCGAATAAATTAATATCTTATATAAATTCGAATAGAATTTTTTCGATAATTAAAATTAATAAAAATAAGAGTATTGTTTATCTCGATGAAATTTTAATCAATCGAAACAATTGGTTACCTATTTCTAGTTCTGGCCAGGTTTCTACGATCGTCCAATCGATTTCAATAGTGTTTTTTTTCCTTTTAAGAATTTCACACAAATCGATCACGCGAAGATTCATCTCGACGATCATATCGTAGGAAGTATCATCATCGCAGTAAAATCGCAGTTCCTCCGTCTATGAATCAACAATAGAAGATAATTTTTTTTATTAATTAAAATATTGATTTATATACAGATTTATATATATATTTATATTTAAATCAAAAATAAATTATTAAATAAAGTTTATTAAATTTATCAATGTTTCTCTTTTTTGAGTTAATGATATATTTTAAAAATTGATATTTTGATGTTTATTTTATTAAAAAAATTTTAATATATATTATATAGTAATAATTATATATATAATAATAATAATAATAATAATAATAATCATATATAATAATAATAATAATAATTATATATAATATAATAATTTTATATATATATAAAAATGGATCAGAAGAAATTGATTATTAACTTTATTTTCTGAAAAATTTTAAATTTTTTCTCCAAAATATGTAATTAATATTTTTGAATCAGACAATTTAATATATATTATGTATAATGTATAATTATATAAATATACAACAAATGTAATTAAATAAATAGGATAACTTAGAAATCAATTGACAAAATTTAATTTATATTTTTGGAATCATTGTAATTTTGAAAAAAAAAAATACTTTTACACATCTGAATCGAATTTTCCCAATATTTTTTTTTTTAAAGTTATAACAATTCAAAAATCGAAAAAATGAAATAATATATATTGTAATTTAATTTACAATATGTATATTCAATATTTATATTTCAAAGAAACATAGTTTATTATAAACCAACAAAATCATATGGAAAATAAAATACATCATATGGAAAAATAAAAATATTTTGTTTAAAAAATCCATAATATTTTTCTTGATTCCGTGACTCATCGGGAAATACTGATATGTACTTGAGTACCCATCACAATTGCAAGAAAAATGATGTTAAATGATTTGAATCATCAATAAAAACATCAAATTAAAAGTTCACGGTTTAAAACTCATTCTACAAATTCTAATAATAACAAGTACAAATAATATTGACGTTTTCTTTATTCAATCAGTCCAAATAAGAATCATTTAATTTTTTCAATAAATATGTAATACATTTAAATATGATGAAATATGCAAAATAAAATGATTTACCTGTTTTTCGTCATCTTCGCTTTCGTCTGACTGTTGAGTGAATTTTTTTGACGTGCAAACACGGGCAAAGGAACAAAACAGATTCTTCTTTGGATTGAGTCGTTGGTAACTACATGCAGATTGACCAAGGAACGAGCCATCAGTCTCCATGCACGAACACATCTTTGGTAGCCAATCTAAAAAAAAAAAATGAAAAAGTAATTTATGAAGTATTTATATATATTTTTATAAGTAGATAATTTTACATAATTTTATATGTTATATTATATATTTATATATTTTATATATATATTTGCAATTAAATAATTTTCTATTTCATAAATTATTCATAATTATTATTTGCATTTAAATAACTTATTTATCATTTTTCAAAAGAAATTTATTTACTTATTATTCATTGATTGATCTTTGCTGAATTTATTAATTTTTCAATATATAAATATTTTTACTGTATTTGTTATTTTTGGTTAAAACTATTATACATCTATTACTGTTATTATTAATACATTTTTGTTGCTCAAATAATCTTATTTTCTCAAATAATCGATTCTTCAATTTTTTTAGATATGAAGAATTGAAAATATCGAATTAAATTTTTTTTTAAAATAAATAGAATAAAATAATGATTGATTAATCGGTGTGCCATGAGATATTTACATATACTCAAGATTTTTGTATCAAAAATTAGAAAAAAAACAATAAAAATATTATTATTTTCAATTTGGAATAAAATTGAAAAAAATATTATTTGAAAATTTTGAAAATTAAATAGAAATGTATATTTAAAAAAAAAAATAATTCTTTTAAATTAAAATAAAATTAGATAAATAAAAATTTAGATAATCTTTAATAGAAATAAATTGAAATATTAAGAAAAAATTTTCAATGATATGAAATAACACAATCTTATTTTAATAACTTATTTTCTTTTTTTATAATTACATATCTAAATTTTTTTCTACATGATCACAATAAATATGACAAGTTTGTTGTGACTTACATTTTCAAATTTTATCTTTATCATATCTTTTTTTTCTTTCTTCAAATTTGTTTTTGATATCTAAATCTGTAATTGATGTAATCATTTTATTATTTAATAATAAATTTCAAATACTTTACATTATTATCAAATTATATTTTACTTTTTCCATAAGAACGTAATAAAAACCATATACAATTACAATTAATATTTAAAAATTAAAATTATCACATAATAATTTAACTTTCTACAATTCTTTAAAAATCGTAAAATAAATTAGAATAAATTCTATTTATTCTAATTTCATTGAAATATTCACATGGAAAGATTTCTTTTCGTAGAGGATATAAGAAACTTCCATTAAAAAAGAAACAGATCATTATAATTTTAAATGAAAAAGATGATTACAATTTTCATTCCATTTAAGTTTCAAATAGTTATGAATCTTATTACTACATACATTTTTTCAAAAAATAAAAAAATAAAAAATAAGTACTTTAGACTTTGCATTCGAAATTTCACAAAATTCAATTCAAATTCAGGGAAATTTATTTCAAATAACAATTTCAAAATAAATACTTCAAATGAAAATATTATTTGATAAATGTTATATTTTAATTTTCATATTATTTGATTTATTGATTTTTTATTTGTTGAAGTAATTAATAAATTGAAGGAATAAAGTTTATTGCTTCATTTAAAATAACCAATTAATAAAATTAATTGAATTATAATTAATGAAATTATTGGATTTATATATTTTCAATTAATAAACTGACTAATTTATTTTTCATCTATATTAAAATCATCTATAATAAGGATTAATACAAATTCATTTTATATTTATTTTTATTTTTATTATAAATTGAATATTAATTAATAGTTTTTCTTTTATAAATTTTGTCTGCTAAAAATAAAATCTGATTTTTTTTTTGTAATTTATTTTTTTCATGTTTATTTTTATATAAAATTGAATACTGTTAATTTTCTTTTCATACTTTTTGTGAAAAAAATTCACAAGAAAATATTAAAAAGGAAACAGAAACCAATTTCATAAATTAGTTATAATTAAAAAGACATAAATAATTATTATAGATAATTATAAAAAAAAAAATTTTTAATATATTTCCAATTCTTCAATTTGGATTTTTTCTTATTAATAATACAAAATAAGAACAATTAAATTTGATTTTTATTTAATCTATTATTTTATCTATTTTATATATCATATATAATAACAACAATATTAATTATCCATGAAACTTTCTATAGTAATTGTATAAGTTTCAATATTCTAGTACTTAAAGATTAAAAAAAATTAGTTATTTCTATTAAAAGTAAATAATAACATCGTTTAAATTGCAAATATAAATAATATAAATATAATAAAAATTCATTTTTTATCTAAATTATTATAATACTTCAATATCTATATTGTACGAAAAATAAATAATTTTTCAAATAATTTTAAAAAATAATTTTAAAATAATGTAATTTAAAAATGTTTATAAAAGTACCAATTTCGCAAATTTAAAAATCAGATTTCAATCAGTTTTTAGGTCAGAAATACATGTTTTCGCTCCATGTTACACGTCATGTTTTCTCCGTTGAAGTAGAAATTATATTTTAATACAACTGACTATACATGCGAAGAACACGTTTTGACACACTCTGACACACTTGTAAAACGCCGCCTGTTGCGTGTCATACGCGGAAAATAAAACACGATAGCAATGCGATACAGTATTTACTATTAATTTGACAACACAGCGGTGAAAAGTAAAAATGTAATTGATATAGAAAACGCAATGTATAAAACACCCATAAAAAAACTCGTAAAATGCTTATTCAGTTAAAATCCTACTTTAGAGGAAACGTGACATGTAACACGCGGTGTGTAAACGCCATATATCCCTGGCTTTACTCATCATTATGCGCATGCGCACACATAATTTCTAGTATGTAATTGATGCGCATGCTTGCGATTAAACATAAGAGAATCCTTTGTCGTTCGAAAATCTTTCATTTCAATCGTTTCACGGAGATCGTTTCTGTTTCGTTTCATTCAATTAAAATCCTACTTTGACAAAGGAAACGTGACATGTAACACGTATAAAATGCTTGTGTACCTTTGGCCTTACTCACTATTACACGCATGCGCACATATAATTTCTAGTGTAAAATATACAATTAATACGCATGCTCGCGATCAAACGCGTAAGAAAATCTTTTATCGTTCGAAAATCTTTCGTTTCATAGAAATCGATAAATAGAATTCGTAATGATTTTTACTTCGAAATATAAGAAATATTTTAAATTCATTTTCTATTGTATATAATCAACTTGCAACACATCGTAAATGAAATTGCTTTAGTCGAGCGCACAAAGGGTGTCAATTGTGACAAATCGAACATGAGACTATGCGTGATCTATCTAGTGATAGGATGATTATTACTATACTATGGTACATGCATGTATATGAAGCGAAAAATCGATGATATAATGCAGATACGTTTTGATGTACAAAAACTAATATGTTTTATTTATGAAAAATAACATTTAAGAAAAAAAGGATGTACTTCATTTTTGTTACAAATAATAGCATATTTCAATTGAGAAGTAATCTATTTTACTGTTTCGCTACAAAAAAGATGATATTTGAACGATAAATTTATAATTACATTTTATAACGAAAATTAACACGTTATAACAAGGATCGAAATAAATAGTTTTTATTTTATAATAAAATATTATTATAGTATAAATATTATTTATTCATAAAATATTGAAAATATTTTTTTAAAAATTAAAATTTATATATATTGTTTAAGACAATATCAAATCCTATGAAATTTTTATGGAAAGAAGTGTATTTGCAATTTTTTTTACTAGTGTTATGAAAGAGATATTTTAAAATTTATATAATAAATTTATGAAATCAATTATTTTTGAATGTTTATTAAAAAAGATTCCATAAAATATAATACAATAATATAATACATCTTTTATTCTATATAAATATATGAATAATATTATATTATAAAAATATGATAAACATTATTTAATATTACTATAATCGTATTATTTATTAAATAATATTCAACATCAGTTGCAATGATAGAAATTTTTTTTAATGTATACCTAAATATCTTTTTTAATAAAATATGCTAATCTAAATTATGCTATTATTGCAAAAAAAATATATTTTTATTTATGAAATAAAAAAATATATAAATAATACATTTAATTTTTGCATGATTTTGAAGATTATTTTTAGACATGTATATGTATATGTACATATATATTCTGTTAATAACTTTATCAACATATTAAGCCCAAATACAGAAAACGTTTAATCGAAAAAAATGATAAAATACTTTCTTGTATATCAACAATGGATTTGATTAAATTACATTTAAAACATTTATTTTACCGTTATTGAATTATAATTTTGCAATTTTGATGATTATATAATCTTTTAATCATAAAAACGAGATTCGAACGATTTTTCTTTTTTCTAGCCATTTTTTATTTTATTTAATAAAAAAGATTAATAAATGTTTAATAAAACAAACAATTTTAACAAAAGGAATAAAATTTATATAATAGTAGTCTTTTTATTTAAAAAAATATTGATTTTGAAATCTGGAAAAATGTTAAAATTAAGAAAATTTCTATCATAATATTCAACTTCGGATCAAATAAAGATTTTCTTGACAACATTTTTTTGACAAATAAATAAATAAATAAGTAATTCAAAATATAGTATATTAAATAAAATTAATAAAAATGTTATATTTTAAACTCTATCAATTGAAATTTTGTTTTAATAATGACATAAAAAAAAAAAGAATTAGAACGATATTATCAAAATTATCAAAATTAAAATATCATTAAGACATTAATCTTATTGTTAAATAAATAAATTTAATTTAAATATTAACACATTCGAGATTAATGATGTATGAATCATGAGGATTTTCTATTCTAGATTTATTCGGCGGTTGACGCATACGTTATGAATTCGAAAAAAAAAAAATGAAAAAAATTTTTTCAATACATTTCATTATATTTTTTTTTTTGTATATTTGATTTTATTATAAATTTTTTATTTAAAATAATTATTATTTAAAATAACACATTGTTTGATTAATGATTATTTAAAATAATTATTTAAAAAATAAGTGTTCATAGTTTTAGAATCAATATCAATTAAAGTCTATATCTAAAATTTATATATATGTGTTTATACAAAACAATATCATAATTTCTATTTGGAATTATTTTAATGATTATTTCTTCTTTCATATTTGAAATAACGAATTATTCATAATTAATATTATTTTCTAAATTTAATCTACGTTTTCGAATAATAATGGATTACATTGTAACAATTAATAGAAATTAAAATTATTAAAATATTTAAAAATTGTTAGAAAAATTATTGGAAATATTACTTTAATTAAATAATATTAATAAATTATTTAAATTAATTCAATATCAAATTAAATTTATTCAAATCTGACACACGGAAATTATTATCAAAATATTTAGATTAATTATAAATTGATTAGATTAATTAGTTTTATGAATAATATTTATAATTTCGAAACATCATTAGAATTTTCAAAATCCTAAGAAATCCCAATAATCTCGGAGATAAGATATAGATACATAGAAAAAAACAATCATAGAGAAATAATGAAATCTTAATCGCAACATTTCTGGATTCTCGTATATTTTTTTCTATCAATCGATCTTCGATTTATCGATCGATTTGTCGAATTACGTTCAAATTTTTGTATCAACGATTTTAATCTCACTATAATACGTACAATTATATTATTTAATCAATTTTCAAAAATAATATAAAATAATATTTTTTTTCAAATTGAGAATTATAAAAATATTAATATTTTTATAGTTTACAATATAATAATCTGTAATACAATATAAAAATTTTAGACAAATCCATGAACCTGTCATGAGATTAAAAATCATTGTTCAATTCTGTAGAATAATTCAAAAATCGATTAGCTTAATTACAATAGTTTGTGAGATAATTTTATGCAATATTTTGCAAAAATTTTTATACATACAAGTTTCGATTTTATTAACGAAAAAACATTGGCCAATCGTGATCTTTATCAACTGCATTTTCTTTCATATTATTAAATAATTTTATATAATTTATAAAACTTAACTGCATTTACATCAGCTTCGAGAAACATTGAAGGTCATAGGATATCCTATCATTTTATCCTAGACTGTATGCGTCGCAACATGAGTCATCGAGCTTGACACATGTTGTTTCGACCTTACACTTATAGACACGAGCTGTGTATACTGGTAAAAATCCACGAGTCAAATTGAAGCAAAGATAACGGGAGAAAATGTGACTTGTGTGAGCAAAAGATAATTCAAAATAGTGTATCAAACGCATGACACGTGCTACAAACAACTATGTATTTTATGCAACTTGAATCTAAAATATATTCCACCGAATTGGAAAGCTTTAGAGATATTCATCAAGTGTAAAAATATAATTGTCATATGTTACAGATACTATTTCATAATACTCTATCTCATCCTTGAATAAGAAGTAAATTTATTAAAATTATTTTATTACACAATCAACAATTATGAAATTAAGTGACTTTTCTCTGGACATTTGTGTATTGTTATTATTATATAACTATTTAAAACTAAAATAAATAATAATAAGAGAATAATTGAATAGAGTAGAATTGAATTATCAATATCTCGAATTAAAATTTAAAATTATCTTAAATCTTTTAAAATTATATAATGAACGTTATATAAAATTGTAAAAGGATAAAATAAAATATATATTCCAATACGTTAAATATTTAACAACGATTAAATTAAATTAAATTGTTTTCAAAATTTTGTTCTCAAGTATATTTAAAATCATATTTATAAATACAATATAGTTTAGTCTTCGACTGTTCAATATCCAACATTACCCAGATCTACATGATTAGCCAGTGTTTTTCGTTAATAATTCATTGACAAAACTTTTTTTCATAAAGTCAAAAAGTCAATTAAGCTTGGATTGACTTATACATGACTTATATAATTTACAAATATTTTGTTTTCGATAAAAAGAATTATGATATCGAATGAAATGAAATAATGATTAAACTCCTTAATGTCTACATTCATTCGACATGATCAAAGTCGTTATGCAGCAGAATGACGAATACATTATGAAAATTGTTGTAGCTCGAAATATGTTAAATAATTCAAAAAGTATTATAGTATATTATATTAATAGTTTGTTCATATGTGAGATTTTTACATCAAGGCAAGTATTTAAGATCAAAGTAGAATATATAGCAATATATGTATATGCATAATATGTATATTAAAAGATCGTTAATTAAAATACACAAATTTATATTTTAATAATATCTATACAGAGTGAGTCATGTAATGTTATCACTTCGAATAACTTGCAAATTATCTATCGTTTGAAAAAAAAAAATGTTTCATAGAAAAGTTGTTGATATTATAATTGTCACAATTTGTCAATATATGTCATAATTTGATGTTATTAATTTTTTTGCAAATATATAAGGTCAAGTTTGTTTTTAATTGGAATCATTTATTTTTTTTTTTTTTTGATCCATGCATACTTATTTCCTATAAAAATTTATTGAGCCATTTATAAGAAAAAATGATTAGTTTAGATGAATTTTGTAAAATTTCTCGAATATATAAGAGGAGAAAATCATGAAGAGAAAAAATATTTTATAATTAAGAGTCAAAAATACAAAAATTGATAATCAAAAATGTCTATTATGTCTATTTACTTAATTATTGAAGTTTGCATTAAATGAAGCGAATTAAAGATGGTAGTATTTTAAGAGAGATATGTCACTTTGTCTAATATAAACTTTAATTTTTTATATATAATGTAATATTAATGTAATATATATTATTATATTTAATGTAATATATATGTATACAATAATATAATTTTATATATAATAAATTTTTTATATATAATAACTAAGAAGCAACATTTGTATATTAAGTTTTTTTATTTGCTCCTTTACTCTTCAGAATCCATTTTCCAAAGTTTTCTCATTATTATATTAATATCTTGCATACTCAATATGTAAAAAAAAAAAAATCACTTTTCCTAAAGATAAATTTTCGTCAGTAATTATTAAAACTTTTTCGTTTTAACAAATGAGAAACTTTCCAATATCTTTAAAATTTAAATTCAAAAATCAAATATCATGATAATAATTCTCTTAAATTTTTTCATATTTGAAAAATATTTTAATATAAGAATGCAATTATGTTAAAAAGAGAGTTAAAATTTTGATATAAATATTTCCTGTCCAAGTATATGTTTTTCTTTTTTTGATCATTAATCTGATTTTTCTAAGTTGTTTTTATTTAATGCATTTTAAAATTGTTCTAATTTAAATTGAAAAATATAGTTGGAAATGATAATATGACTAATGTATAATAATCTAATCATTTATAATATAATTATTCAGTATAGGAGTGGCAGCTTTGATAAACTTAACCCTGACATATATTGTTGAGAACATCTCTTGAGTAACCCTGTATAACGACTTCTTTTAGCCTTGTTCATTTAAAAAAAGTTATTAACAAAAATTGTTTCAAAAATATAGCATTTATTTTCAATGACAACATAGAATATCGAAATAGAATACACAGTTATAATTTCTATGAAAATAAGGTTCTAAGGTTACAGTAATACAATTATACATAGATACAAACAAACAATATTATTGACTTACAATTTGCTTAATGTTATTATATTTTAATTATTTCTAAACGTAAATTATCAATTTATTAATCTAATTCATTATATTATACCATTTATATATTAAATAAATTTAAATAATATATTTAGTTATACAGTTAAAATAATGCAATATTTATCAAAATAATATTTTAATTTTTTTAAATGTTAATGATGGGAAATGTTTTAACTGAAAATAATCTAATTTAATATCATTTATTCTTGAATTTTAATTCAAGATAGGATAATTTAATGAAAATTAGGAAAAATAAATTAGATTAGATTAGATTAGATATATTTCATTAGAATAAAATTATTAATTTTATTGTAAAATAAATCTTCTTTTGTATTAAATTTTTAATAATTAATAATTTGTTTAAACAATAATAAGCAATAATAAGCAATAATAAGCTTTTTGAGGTTACTCAAGAGATTATCCTTGACAAATATATTTCTACAATGAATAATTACCTAATATAGAATATTCGATTAAAAATATTATTGTCTTATTTAGTAGATGAAAAATGGAGGCAATATCTGTAAATATTGTTGAGTATATAAAGAATCGAAAAGTAATTTATGTTTGTCATAATGAAATAAAGTGATCTTTAAATTGAATAATAATCTTGTAAATTTTTTACAAGATTATTTTTAGCTTATTTATGTACAAATACAAATATTTTATTTGTTTTTCAATTTAATTTAATTTAACAAATATTTTGATTTTTTTAATTGAAATACTTATAATTGACTTATAATTGATTTGAAAAATTTGAAAATTTTAATATTTTTTTTAATTTCGAATTTTTATTAAAAATTTTCGAAATTACTTATCATAAAACGATGTCGTTTTTTTGTCGTTTTTACCCAATATAGAAATAAATAAAAATTGTTGTATAAAAATGTTTATAATAAATGTAATAAATAGAATAAATTTATTTTTCCAAATTTAAAATATTACTTTAATTTTAAAATCTTATTTCTTTTCATCATTTTATTCAATATATCGTGTCAGTTGAAGAATAAAAAAAAAAAAAAATTAAGAATATCACAAAATAATTTTATTGAAAAAAGTAATTTTAACACTTTCAATTAATAAAAAAATATGCAATGATTGTATTCTTTATAAAATAAAATATATTAAATATATAATTAAATAAATATCAGAAAGATAGATTAATAGAACAATAATTATCTTGTAATTTTAATTTTAATTTTCTTGAAGAAAAAATCATGAAAGTATATATTTCTCTGTTTTTCTTTTTATTCTTGATAATTTATTTATTTATATGAATTATTTATTTTTGTTTTGTCTAAATATCTAAATGCAATAAATATCTCTTAAGAAAATTTTTTATAGAAGATTTTTAAAAAATAATTAAAAAATAATAGTAATTAAAAAGATATATTATTCATATTTTTTATAAATAAATATATAAATGAAGATGACATGACATTTAAATAATATATATACATTTTTTGATACATTCACCAATGGAACACAGTATTTCTTCAAAAAAGTATTAGGCTATTTATATAAAAAAATCATTAGTTTAATAATTAAATATAGAATTTTGTAAGATGGAAGTTAATAATTTCGCAAATTTGAAGTTTTCTTTTTATAAAAATTATTTTACAAAAAACAAGGAGAAGATGAAAAGAAGAATATCTTTTTTTAAATATCCACTTATTATTAAAAAACTATTAATAATACTGCATTAATATATTTCTTTATACCAAATAAACTTTTTTCATAATATTTTTCTCTTAAAAGATATTGCTGTTTTAAGATAAAGAGAAGTCATGCTATATATAATTTAATTATTTCACTTTATCAATACAAACATATATGAAAAAAATAACAAAAGAAAAGGAGAATAACAAAAATAGAAACAGACAAAATTAGATGGGGTCGTAATAAGAGTTTCAGCGCCAAAGACAAAAAGATTTGAAGTTATGATGAAAATGAAAGAATAATATAGTAATATTATAATGATAATATAATGAAGATAGATGAAAGATTAACAGAATAATAATGTAATAATAGTAATAAAAATTTATGGAATGTATTTTTGGTAATGAAATATTTTACATTAAAAGTAATTGTGATGGCATAGAACATCGATAGAATAAAAAAAAAGAAAAATATGATAATATAGTTCTCTCGTAATTTTTTATATTCATAACAAAATATTTAATTAAATCCATTATAACAAAATACAATAAATTTTGCTAAAAAAAATTGTTATTTTTTAAAAAATAAGTTTTATTTGAAAAATAATTTAAATTTGAAATAATTTAATTATCGATAAAAATTACGTTAATGTAATATTTGCTATTTCATGCAATAAATCATTTTTTCTTTTTAATTTTAATAAAATCCATTATTATTTATTTTCCATTATTGTTAATTTAATTTTAATGAAAATAACTTGTTTTTATATACAATTTAATGTTTATATTATTAATGTTTGTTAAATTATTATTATATATTTATAATTTTTATATAATTAATATAATTATTACTATTATTATTACATTATTATTAATAAACATTTATAATTTAATATTTATTATAAATGTTAATTAATATTATGAATAATTATTTATTATGAAAAAAATTTTTAATTAAAAAAAATTATTTTTTTGAAAATTTTGTTCATAATTTTGTTTAGATTTATTAAAAAAAAATTACATGATTTATTAAAAATACACAAAAAAAATTGTTAAATGATATGACATTTTTTTTTCATATATAATGAGTTATACAAGATGTTAATATATTCCTTGATCATCTATCGTCAACATAATAGTTAAAACAAGTATGATATATAAAAAAGTTAGTTAAGCTTTATTTATTAAATTATAAACAATTGAAATTAAAAATTAAATTTAATTTTAATTTAAATTAAAATTAATTTTTGTCTAAGCAATCTACTATAATTATCTATAATTATATGTATAATTATATCTATAATTATCTATAATTATGCTTCCAAAAAAATAAAAAAAAATTAAAAAGTTTATATTTAAGTTTATATTTGCTATCAAAAATAATGTTTCTTTTATTAATTATTTAAATAGAGCCTTATAATAAATAGATAAATAAATAATTAAATAAAACAAAATTTTTTCATTCAATCAAGAAATAAAATTAGAGAAAATTTGAAATAATTTGAGAGAAAATATTAAAAATTATCAATATTATTACTCGAAATATCGAAATTTTGAACTTCTTTGAAACTCAAAAAGTTTCAAATTATAGATTCTCAAAGTCCTTTCCTATTTTTTGTAATAATTTCATAAAACTATCTGCAAGTTTAATTAGTGAAAAATAAAAATTAAATTTTTCACAAGAAAATAAAGACAAAATTAATATTAATGTAATTATTTGAAAATATTATTTCTTTTAATACTTAAATCATTATTAATATTTATTATTTAGTATTTATATTAATATAAATATAAATAAGAAAAAATATAGGAGATACAATTTTCGAGTCAAAATTTAAAAATCTTAAAAATCTTATGTTTAGTTTAAATTAAATTTTATATATAATACACAGTAATGAATGTCAATAATAATGAAATATAATAATTAAGTAGAATAAACATACAAAAATAAAAAATATACATATAACAAAATATTAAAATTAAAAATTACTCAAAATACTATCTTTTACTATTTGTTATTTCATTATTTATCTCAAAATAATATTTATATTATATATTGAATTGATTATATTAAAAATATTTTGAATTACTATTTCTTTACTATTATTCGAAAAAAAAGTTTATTTAGAAAATCTTATATATCACTAGAAAAATATTTATATAAAAAAATCTATCTTCCTCAATCTTACAAAGGAATTTTTACAAAGTATTTCTTAAAAAAATTAAAAAGATATTGAAATATATTTGATAAAAAATATTTAAAATCTAATATAATATAAAAATTTAATATATTTATAAATAAGTTTACTTAATTTTTTATATTTTCATAAATATAAACTAAAAATTTATGAAACTATGCATGCTATTACATTGATTTGCTATAATGAAGGATAATATGATCCTCAAAGACTAAACGAAAGATAGTTAAGAGCTTAGTTAATCGATGTCGCAAGAATTCTGAGTCAGAAATAAATGAAGAATATGAGCCTCAAAACTCATCTTTTGATATTTCAGACGTCAAGATTTTTCATGGAATTTCTGATAACATGATGCAATATATATGTCATGTGGCAAACGTAGATCAATATGATGAAATATTTTTGAAATGTCTCATTTATGAATTATGATCGTACGATGAGTATATTATATGAAAGAGATTATATATATATGATTTTTGTTTATAAATAATATAAATAAATAGAAATTAAACAATAGAAATATTAAAATATTTATTTTTTATAATAATAATTATTAATAAATAATTATTTCTTATATAATAATGATTTTTATAAGTAGATCATATTATCCTTATTCTTCTAAAATGATTTATTTTCATAATATATATTAAATCTAATTCATTTATTTTTTCTTTTGTTTCAATTTTTTGTTAAACATAATTTATTTTAACTTATTACATTATTTGCATTTTAAGTAAAAATTTAAAAGATGGACAATATGGCCGAAATTTATTTCAAATAATTAATCTTTACTTTTGATAATTTGACATTATTTTACATAACGTTAAATATTATTTGATAGATAATAAAATATACTTCAATTAATATTAATTAATAAATTTATTTATAAATAATAAATTGAAGAATTGATTATTTGAAAAAGTATATATGTTTATTTCTTTATATTTATTTTAATTATAAACTTGATTTTTAAATAATATTCTAAAAAAATTTAACATTGATTATAAATAATATTAGTAATAATATGTGATAATAAATATATAGAATAGATTATAATATATAGTACTATAAATATATAGTGCAATAAATATATATAAAATATAAATGATGATTGTATATTAATTTGTGTTATTTTAAAAATCCTAAATAAGATTATTTATCAAATAATTTTAAAAAGTAATTTTCCAATAATTTAAAAATTTCTTAAATCTTATTTAAAATAAGATAAGTTTAAGTTACTTAATTGTTAAGAAAAAATATAAAACTTAGAGGATAATGATTTGAAGAAACAGTAAAAAATTTTTCATATAATTTTTGCAATTAATTTTTAACATATGATAAAAAAATGATAAAAAAATCTCTATTTCTCAATTTTCTTTTTGCAATATATATATCATTTGCATATAAATCAAGATAATATAAAAACAGATTTATGAACAAATATGATAAAAACTTAGTTATTGAATTTTAATTTAATTTAATCTTCATAAATTTTAAAAATTCTTTTCTACAGAAAAAAAATAAAATACATTTCATAAAACAATTATAATAATAATAATGATCGTTCACGAGACAATGTTAATAGATTGATTGGCACAATAATAGTAACAAAAAAGAATAATGAAGCTTACGTCGACTAGAAGAACTGTACATAGATATATAAAGATCAATTATACAACATAAATCTCGAAGCATAACATTTATCATTACGCAATGATAAGAACACAATAAAATGTAAAAGAACAATTAATTCTGAATTAAAATCTTATAGACTTTTAATATGAATTAATTGAAAATGAAAAAAATCAATTTTATCGTAATAATTATTCGTATAAATAATTGATCTATCTATGAATGAATGAATTTGTTAAATTTAATGGTATAGAACAGCGATGTAAATTAGTATTAATATTTTCCAACGCGCAGTGTAATTGAAATATTTTGAAATGGAATTAAAAAAACTTAAAATTAAATATTATATTTTTTATTTTGAATGTCACTTCGAAACATACAAAAAATTGAAAATTTTTTATATTTCTTTATGCCTGTCCTTGTTAAAAAAAAAAAAAGAATAAACTATGTCTGGATTTCTAATATTTCTATAAAATTATAAAGCAATTTTTTTAAATTTATGATGAATTTAAATTATATATATATTATTAATGGCATTTAATCATAAAATTATTACAAGTTATTAAAAAATTTGTATTTTTTTTTATATAATAATAATAAATAATGAATAAACTTTTATAAACAAATTCTACAAATATAAGATATTTCTTTGATGTTTATATCTATTTTATTTAATAATAATAAATTGCAAAAATTTTAAAAAATAATCATTCGTTTACATCTTATAACTTGTCAAATCGTTAATATTATTAGTTGATAAATTATTATATTCTCTTTTAGATATTTACACAGTATAATTTTTCTAACCTTATTTCAAAGTTAAAGAATGCATAAAACTTCAAATATTTCAATATATTTTTAAAAAATACTAGATAAGATATTTTAACTAAAAAGGATAGAATATTTAAGTAAATTTTTTCAAAACTTGAATAATTTTTATGCTGTTAAACATAAAAATCTTCAATAATCTCCAAAAAACATCAATAAAGCTTTAGAATGGCACAAGTTTACTAATAAGAGAATCGTTAATATAACTATTTACAAATATTATTTTGTTATATCGATAATTATAATTGCATCAGAATTGTTTTAACGTATTCAAACGAATATTTATTAAACTAAATCGAAATGAACTTACTGCGAATGTTGGAACACCGTCGTCGAACTTGTCTGAACCAAGTGATGATTTCCCTATCACAGACGGGATGGTTATAACTCGCGAGTTCCATGCAACGCTCTAGAAATCCGTCACTGTAAATACTTTGCTCGTTGTCTGCCTCGATGTCGAAACACTCGGACGCGATCGATGTTATCGATGTGGTTCCGATCGGCATTAGCGGCAAGTCATTCGTCATTTGCTCATCACAGGACTGCTGTTCCATCGTTTCGACGAAATAATTGTTCGGGCAAGACGGTACGAGGCGCCGATGGTAAAAAGGGTCGCCGATAGAATCGTTATCGACATTTTGAAGGATGCTATTCGAGACGTCTCCTGTCATATCTTGATTCCTGAAACGCAACGAGAAATCGTGGAAATCTTTAATAGGCAAAAATCTTGACTGTGCATCGTCCAATAATTTCTAGGAAAATGTCTAGCTCGTTTTACGTTCGCATTACCGGGAAATGGAAACAAGCTAAGATAAGAAGGTTCGAACACAAAACGGTCGAGGTCAACGTATACGTGGCGTTCATTCTGATTCGTTTTGCGCGTCATCGTTTGTCACGTTACGTCACGTTTCGGTATTCGAAAGAAAAAAGCGATTCGGTCTACTTGCAAGCTTGTTGCACGAGCGTTACACAACGGAGGCAACGACGACGCAACGCGACGCAACCAACGTACCACGCGACGCCGGACGCTCGGTTCACTTCGTGCATGTTCGTGCATGTTCGTGCATACTCGTATAAATTCGAACGCGGCACGAAAATCCGATAGATTTCAAAGGTACGCGCGTCCCGACCATTTATTCGCGTTCGAACGATACGTCGCGCGAAAGAAGTCAGTCGCATTACAATCTATATCTATCGAAGAAAGAAATACAAAGAGAGCGAAATATTTCGATGAAAATAGTCATAGCGGAACAAAATCGATCGATCAATCTTTCTACCTCAGGAATTTTTCCGCGCGCGTTTTCGAGACTCAGAGAGGTTAACTAGGGTTAACTCGACTCTCAATTGATTATGCGTATCTTAATTGACAGATCTGGAGTAGGCGTTTACGTTCTATCGATTTCGATCTTACCAACGAAAAAGTTCTTCGATCTATATACACGAAGGTAATCGATTTTTCTTATTTTTTCTCGCCAACTAAACTCGCGTGTCCAAACAAGCGAAGAATTTGCAAGACTCTCGGAATTGATAGTAGGATCGCGCGCAAATCGTCCTGAAACGAGAAGATTCGTTCGATTCGGTGCGCCTTCGGTAAAGTCGACTGCGCTGCCATTTCCATCCACCGCGAAGAAAGAAGATATATGTGCCGGGTGGAGGGAGTGACGATCGTTTCGAATCCGTTGTTTGGCGCTTAAAAATCCGAATGTTCCGTTGGCTCTCGAGGAAAGGAGGCGTGCAAGCGGGCTACACACGAGTTATCGACTTACGTCACCCGAAGATACTCGGATCTAACCGCGCTTCGATGAACTCGCCTTTTTTTTCTCTCTCTCTCTTTTCTCGTTATTATCGTTATCACCGTTCCCACGGCTTATCGCGGCAATCGTTCTCGTCGCTGCGTCGCGTCTCATCGGCGGGATCCTTTCGATCGTGCCCTCGGCTCTCTCTCTCCGTTCTGCTTCCGTTTCCAATTTAGAGATACCTCGTATCTCTAATTTCCAGCGCAGCTACGCCCGCGTGAAAACCGTTCGGCCAAACGAGTGGCCGTGATCACGGCCGTGTACGCAACGTCCGCGATTTCTGACACTCGACTGGCATGGGTGAATCGGCCTTAACGAAGCGAGCTCACGCCGCTTACTAAGCCGAATGCGGAACGTGACGCGCGCGCGGAATCTCGCACGATCTCATCCCGCGTTATCGCTTTCGCCCTCCGCGTGCCACTACGCCGTCTGCTCTCGCCGTCCTTCGGAAGGACATTGAGCGCGCATCAAGCGGCTTCCGTTTGCTTCCGCAACGCGACTCGAGCGCGGAGATATCTTGGAAAACGATCTCCTCGGCGTGCTGGATATCGCCAGTTTCTATTGCTGATAGTTATTTTAGTTATTTTTTATTTCTCCGTTATTAAAAAATCTTTTCATTAAAAATATCCGTCTCCAATGAATTATAATGATAGAATACAGTCGTTTTTGATTCCAAGTTTACGAAGAAATATGTTTAAAATATTCTATGTTGTTCTTTTATAAAATTATTGAAATCTATTATTATTATATTCTTTATTTGTCACTTTAAAAAATTTTTTATTATAGCAACAAATTTTAAAAATCTTAATTTTAATTATATATATTATAATATTATAATAAAATTTTAATTATATATATTATAATAAAATTTTAATTAAAATATGATTATCTCATTGATTTCTTTGGTATATGTCATCATTTTGAATAATAATGGGAAAAATAAATTAATAATTAGTACAGCAGGAAAGGAGTCACTTTATCAATTTCGATTTACTTGAAATATGTTATAAAAAAGAATTATGGATAATTATGCAGAAAAGAAGTCATCTCGTTGATTTCGATTTATTTCGAACATGTTGTTAGGGTTATCATTTTGAACAACTTTTTTCTATACATGTTACTGCCGTTCACTCTTTTTAATTTTCGAGATATTTACAAAAAACTTTCTGGCATAGGAGATCTGGCAGCGACCGCTGTTTCTGTATAACCTAACCTAAAATCTTAATTATGGTGATAATGCTACTTGATCTACATTAAAGTTAATTATAAAAGAAATTATGTATATTGTGATTGTTATTTTGTTTCAAAAATATTTTATTTACAAATTGTATTAATTATATGCTAAATCTCTGGATTTATAAATATTATAATAATATTATAACTTTTAATATTGTGCTTAATGATTTAATGATTTTAATATAATATAAATACTTCCAGCTAATATAATACAAGGAAGATTCAAATAATAAAAAAAATAATAAAAATAAACAATATATATATATATATATATATATATATATATATATATATATATATTTAATATACATCATAATTGTAATTTTAGTTATTAATTAATCAAATAATTACTAAATTATTTAATTAATTAAGTTTGAGTTTAAATTGTCAGGTTTAATTGAATTAGGTTTAATATCTAATGTAAGTAATTTAATGTAAATCTAATCCAAATCTATTCCATTTAACGTATTTAACTATTGTGTATTACTCGATATCATGTAAAGTAGAAAAAAGTTGCTCAAAATAGGGATGATATTTTAAAAATTGGAAATGATCTCTTTTTTGCAAAATTACCAATAAACGAAATAAATGACATTCCCCTCTAAAGACTTGTTTTATATATAACTCAAACGAAAAAAAAAAGAAAAACGTATTACGGGTCAAAAGTGAGGCAATTTATTTTATAATTGAAACGAGAGAAATTATGTTATAGGTCAGAAGTGATTCGACGTCCAGTAATTGGTTTTATAATCGAAACGAGAAAAATTCTATTATAGATCAAAAAAATGATCTCTGACGGTCAATCTATTTTATAACTCGAATGGAAGAAATCTCTATTATTAGGTCAAAATTAACGTATCGATTTATTTAATAACCTAGAGAAGAGAGAAATTCTAGGTCAAAATTCAAAGACCATCAATTTATTCTTCGATTTATAAACAAAAAGAAATTCACATTATTGAATGATCCAAATTGAATTGAACAACAAACGAAAATTAGGCTAAAGTCGATTAAATACATACACGATTAATACATACTTAGATGGCTGATCGTTTGAAAACATCGTGTATCCTTGATGTGGTGTTTAGAACCTGAATGTCACGTCTTCTGATACATATGAGTGGCCTTCTGTCTTATATAGGAGTAGGCGTTCCACGGTATTTCAGTTCGTTATCGTTAGATGTCTCATTCCACGTCATCTCTCTCACAAGTACTCGTTTATATCGTACTTTCTTTAAATACGAGTTCTATCGAGTAACTCGAATTTGTAGGGTACAGAGGATCGAATTGAAAAACTCAATTCTTTTTGTTATAGAACAAAGCAAATATCCTTCCATTGAAATATTAATATATATATATATATATATATAAAGTAATAAATAATACTTCAAATAATTTCATAATACTAAGAAACTAACACGAGACTATTATAATATATATATTTATATATATGATGTGACCAGACCATTATAATATATATATATGATGTAACAAACGTGATAGATTCGAGATCGCAACAATTGGTTTTTTATACCTTTGGAGGTAATTTAAAATTTGCATTGGTGAGAAGGATATTCGCATGTGAAAAACCAAAACACGCGTATATCGTATTAAGAACTAAATCGTATATCATCCTGAAAGAAGTAAACAAGTAAATGCAAGTCTATATGACTTTGTCGGCCATTTACGCTTCAGTCTTAAATCATTTAAGATACAACACACATCTCTCGGTCATAAACAAAAAGGCTTATCAATAGTTGAAACATCGGGGAATACTACAAAAACAAAAGTCTCAACTTAAGCATAATAAAAAATATGTACGTAAACGTAAACGAAAATAAGAGACGCGTGTAAAAGAATTGAACGTTGAAAGTGTGTGAAAAGGAAAGTATCTCAGAATTTTAAAAAAAAAAAAAAATTCGAAGATTGTATAACAAAATTATGAAAGATAGAATACGAGGCAAAAATAAAATAAAAAGAAAAAAATATGCAACATTATCGCGAAATTATAACAGTTCGTAATATCGACAATTTTTTTTTTTCTTCTTTTTCATTAAATCATAAAATTATAAAAGATAAAATATGAAACAAAAATGATACCATGATATCTCGAAGTTGTAACAACAATTCAAATATCGACAAATTTTTTTTTTTTTCATTAATTAATGTTCCTATTATCCAATGATTCTACGTTTTTCTGATTATCTTAAAAACGTCATTCGAAACCTTTAGATAGTTTGAAATCTCATCTTCCAGCTGTTCGTTCTCAGATTTAAATTTAAATTCTCGTCTAATAAATATAAATAAAAATGAGCAACAATAATACGATTAAAAATCCCAAAATCTATGGGAGTGAAATTTTCTTGAAAGCAAATCCAAAATATTTTTCTGATTTACTCAAATGCATCCTCTTGCAATCCTAAAAAAAAGGATAAGCAAGTCGAAAATTAAGAAAGGAAAGAAAAATTATTAACAATTATGTCCAATGTTGTATATTGAAAAATCCTTATTGGTGGCCATTGATGACATCAAAAGAATATAAAAAAACATCGATATCACCAGGATATGATTGTGTCAGCGTATCATTTGACCCCTGCAACGCTGACGAAGCTGGGATAAAATTCCTACCGGACGCAGTTTACGACCGGAAGCTGTTATAATAATAATAATAATTGCACAATTACTTTTGAAAATTTTAATTCAGAGTTAATTATTAAGAAATTTTAAAGAATCATGGATTTCGATGATCTTAAAATTATGTTAATTATTTTGAACTTTCACCCTTTCATATATATATATATGTGTGTGTATGAATAATAAAAGATGAAGGAACATGTATTGAAGTTGAGGAGCATTATTTTAAAATGTACTTATTAAGATAAATTTTCCTTCGAATAATCTTTCCATCATAGTTATTTTACTATTTATATCAATTGTCTAACTGCTATGAATTTTTTGTATCCAAGGCCACGTGAAGGTCAGAATGTTGATGGTTTGACCTCACTTATCGAGTCTCGATAAAGAAAGTATGCAATTTCATTTGAAAAAAAAAAAAAAAGAAAGAAAGAAAGAAAAAGAAGGAGAAAAATCGATGATCTTGAAATCAGAAGAAATATGACTTTTGAGAAAAATTGTTTTCATCAATAATATTTATCTTGTTCGAAAGAAATAATTATTTTCCTCTGACAATTGTTGTTATAAAAAGTAAGATACGTATTTAAAATGATCAAATTAAGTGGGGTACTCTGTATATAATTGTTGCTTTTAAAAGATATTCAAAAAAATATATTTCCAATGTTGCAAACATTCTAAAGTTTGATATAAAATTTGGTATGTATTTAAGAAAAATTCGAATATCAAATGAATAAAAAAAATTACAATTCGTATGAAAGTTTATTTTATACATGTTATAATTATTAAATACAATTACCAACGTTTGTGCAATTTCTAATGTTTGAAATTAATGTTGGCTGCTGCATGTAAATCGATATCTATTCTATATAAAGAAATCTTAAGCAATATCTATTCGGTAAAAGATAACTTAAAATGGAAATTCCATTTCATCTTTTTACAAATTAACTTTGGTTAATTTAGATAAAAATGCGTCCAATGCCAAATATTTTAATCTAAAGTTGAAGAATTTTTTGTCAATGAGTTTCTAATAAATCATTAAAAGTTTCTGAAAGATTTAAAGATAATTAAAAGAATGATGTTTTAAAACATATGTTAAAGTTAAAGTTATTGAAGAATCTTTTAAATTGTTACTAATTACAATATATTAAAAATATTTTTGCTAATATTTTAAAAATTAAGATTGAGATGCAGTTTTTAAAATATTGACTTTGACTGTATATCTCAAGATGATTGAAATCAGAGAGAACCCTTTTCTACAAAGTATTAATATATTCATGGAATGATTTTGGAAGATCAAATTTAAAAAATAAGCACAAAAGTTATGGTATATAAATACATTAATTGAAGCTTAATCATTAAATTATAAATAAATTGAACTTTGCATTAGACGAAACAAGATTGAGATGTTTCATTTTGTTTCTCTATCTCTATATTTATCTCATTTAATCTAACATAAAATTCAATTTATTTATAACTTGATAAATAATAAGTTTTAATCGACATTTTTATATATCAATTTTTTTATTTGTCTTAATCTCAACAGTTGATCCTTCAAACATATCTCACGAATACATTAACATCCTGTATAACTATCAAAGTTAATTTTAGAAATTTCTACCTTTTTCTGTGCAAAACATTAAAATACAAATGCATTTTATCTATCTAATGCAATTTATTTATTTATTGCAAAACATTCAGATATATGTGAAATAAGAATGTATAAGAAAATATATAGGAATATGTACAATAAATTAATTTACAAAAAAAGAAAAAAAAAGGAAAAGAATCTTTAATCATAATTTTATCACAATGAATATTGATTGATGAATATTATTGAATCCTGAAAGGAAATATATAGCACATATTTATTTTTCGTTTCATGGATTTCTCTCTTCAGCTTTCCCTGTTGTTTCACTTGTTCCATAATTCACTGCATTTACTTACATACAGCTAATAGCTAATATTTCATTCAAGTAAGACTTCATAGAAGTGCAATTAGAGAATGTTTGCATTATATGTATACATATAATACATACGTCTTCATTTCTTTATAATATTATGTGTTATGATAGAAAATTACTAGAATTAATACCATTTGAAAAATTTATATGTCTTGTCTAATATAATGATCAAATTCTGAGAAAAAAATATAATGTAAATGTATATATATGAATGCAATCATCGCTTTATTTTATCAAATATATATTATCATATCATAGTATTATAAAAAAATATATATTGTATGTATATAATATTATATAAATATATTAATAAAAATACGTTATATAACGTATAAAATAATATAAAGAGTCGAAAACAGTTTTATCTATTCCTTTTTTATTCAAACTATCTATTTATATTATATTTTTTTGGAATTTGGTTTACTGTTATTTAGACATAAAAATTTTTCATCTGTTTAAGTGGAACGTGATTCAAAAGAAATTATAACGAATATAATTATTAAAAAGAAAAACATCATTTTCGAATCAAGGGATTGATATTTCTTATATCAAAATGATATATAACTAAAATTTAATTTTTAATAATTTTCCACGAATGATAATGAAATTTCAAGCGAGAAATTTAAAATATAAATCTTTTGAATTAATTTTTTATCCTAAATAAAAAGATATATGGATACTAATATAAAGATGAAACTGTAGATCCTCAACTAATAATCATCAGATGTAAATTTATCAAAATGTCTTCTAGCATGGTTACATGACTATCATTTAACACTAGCATAAAGAGTGATGGTATCGATCATATCGCAAGATTTTTATATTTTATTAAGTATCTTGAAAAAAAAGACTCTCAAGAGATTCTAGATTCAAAATTCAGATCCTCTATGAATATTATACTTTATGAACACAGAAATGAAAAATGTACTTCAAAGTAGAATCGAACATTGATCGATGGGTATCTCACTAGAAATTTTACATTTATTTAAAATTAATTTTCTTAATTGTTTTTGAAAATAATTATTGTGAAAGAATCGCATGTTATCTTACAAAATAATATTTCTTTTTTAATTTTCTTAGAAATTATGTACATTCTCACATACATTGTTTTTAACAATGCATATTATCACAAATCAAATATCATTTTTCAAATGGAAGAATAGCTACAAATAAAAACATTAGAATAAAATTTTGTTTAATATTTATGCTTTTGAAATTTTTGACAATTCAATATATCTATTTTCCTCATAATTAGATTATTAAAACTTAAAAAGCGTATCTAATATCGAAATATATATAAATAGATCTCTAAATACTTATTCTTTAAATTAGAATTGGTTATTAAATTTAGCTTTACAAATTTTGTTAAAATAATATTTTTCGTGTAAATCACGAAAAATAGTAACAAATATATCCATCATATTTTCAAATTTATGGCTACGTTACATTCAATGGAAGAGAGAAAGAAAAATGAATTTTTAATGTTTTTTAAACCAATACGAATTCAATAAAAATTATATAAAATCAAAGAATATTTATTTATGCTAAAAGTGCGATTATCGAGCGAATAATTTTTTAATAATTAAACAATGAATAATTTAAAATTTTTTGATTATAAAAATGATCTCTTATAAGTCAAGATGAAGATCATTTCCATAAATATAACATTACATGTTTATGATATATAGAGTGATTCACATATTGATTTTGTTTTATATCACTATTATTATTTATAGCAAAAAAATTTTCAAACAGAATTAAATTTTTAAAAAAGAATACATTATAAGTTTTTATAGGAGACGCAGTAAAGAACATGTGAAGATAATTAACGTTTTTTTAAGTGGAATTATATATATTTTTATTGCACCAGTTGATACAATGATATTCTTGATATTCTGTAGAAAAAAAAAAGGATTAATCTACTTGTATGTAAAAATCATTAGTTCAGAAGATATTTTATCTTAAAATTCATAAAACTTATCATATGAAAGACAAGAAAAACGCGAAGAGATATTTTATATGTTCATGTTCTCCTTGTATACATTAATTTGTCTATATAAAACGATGATAATAAATTGAATGATAAAAATATGATTTTACTTTAAAACTTTTTACAAAACTTCAAGTTAAGATATCTTCTAAATTAATGATTTTTTGACGCAAATAGAATTTTTTTAAAAAAATATGAAGTTGTGTATCAGTATGATGCAGTCAAAAAAAACATATGATCCCATTTAAAAAAAATGTTAATCACTTTCATACGTCCTCTATGCATCTACGAAAGAATTACTAATAGCAGAATATATCTTTTCTGAAACCATTCAATTTCGTTTGAAACATTTTTTCTTGTATGAATGGATGAAAATTGAAATGATAAATTTTCCTTTATCTTGAAAATTAAAGCCAACTAGCAATCATAAGAAAAAATTGTTTAAAATTATTATTCTTAATGTATTTTAAATCATTAAAATCAATGTTGTATGATCTTTATTTCCAATAATTATTCACACTATTATGAAATGAAAAGATAAACATTTATACATCCAGTAGTTACATAATAAACATACAATGATATGCACTGATATAATAAACAGATACTTATTGCGTGAGATTGATCAAAATCTATCAAAATAAATGTATATTTATTCATATTATTAAATCAATTGTTTTTTAATACATTGTGATACAAGTTAGTAGATACATAAATTTAATTTAAATAATACACATTTTTTCATACAATTAAATTAATCAGGAAGATGTATCAAATTAAATGAAAGATTAATTAAAAAGATATTCAAATAATCAATTCACGTATGTCTATAAACACTGTTTATATATATGAATATTGTATATACCAATAATAAAATATAATATATATAATGACTTATTATTATAATGAATTATTATATTATGCAAAATCTATCTTTTAAATAAAATTTTTATTAATTATAAAAAGTTCAAATATTAGAAAACAATCAATTTAGTAACATTAAAATAAACAAACACACACGATAATGTTTGACTATTAAGAATATTGTACTATTATACTATTATTTATATTTTTTTTCACTTTTATATATATCCAATAGTAAAATTATAATTTCCATATCAGAGATAATATATATTCAATCCAATAAAATTATAATTGTCACTCCAAAAAATTGAAAAAAAATTTTCTTTTAAAATGAGAAAGTTTAAAAGCTAAATGTAGATGGAGAACAAATAATAGAATCAAAATAAATAGTTTTCTTTTCTTTTTATTAAAATTCTATTTTTATTTAGATATTCGTTTAAAAGAATATTTTGTAAAATTTTTATGAGAAAAGCATATTATTAGCAATTTTTTTAAAAGTTTTATGAAAACAAATTATTTCAAAGCAAAGTTAGAAAAGAATAAAATTACTATTAAATAGATACTAGTTTTATTTGATAAAAGAAAATTCTTATTTTTATATTTTATAAGTTCTGTTCCAACTAACATTTTTATTTTCAAAAATTTCTTTCTATTTGTTCTCACCAGAATTCATAATATGAGATTCATATTATAAATTGAATTTTTAAATTAGCATAATTACTAAAGTATATGTGTATATATATAATATATAAAAAGACATAATGAAATATACAATCATAAGATCAACAATTAGCAAAGGAAAAATATTTCAAAGAATTTTACTAAGTGCAAAAACGTAATTTTGACACCGATAATTTTGCATTTAAAGAAAGTAAGTCTAAAAATTTTATGAATTTTCTTAATTAAAAAAAATTAAGATCACTCATCATTTTCAATATTTTTGATCTTTTTAATAAAATTTAATAACTGAATGATAGTAATTTTTATTAATTATTGAAATATATGATATATATAAGTATATACTAATAATTTTATTTTCTCCTTTTATTTTGATTATGGTTGTTTTACCATATTTTGACTTTGACAGTATATAATATAAATATTCACAATTTTTTTTAAATCAATTAATGTAGTGATGTACTTAAATAAGTCTATATAAGGTCAAGAAATAATTGGATTTATTCAATTTATCAAAAGAATAATTTGGCCATGATAAAAAAAAGTATAATGAAAAATAATAAGATATTATGTATCATAACATAATACAAATTATCAATATCCGTGAAATATATTTAAAATGCAATAAAATTCTTTAACTTCCATTAAAAACACGAAGAATAATGAAAATTTTTTATATATCTGTATATCTATCAAAATTATCTAATTAATAATGTATTTAAATTTAATTGATTCAGACATTTCTCTTAATTTACCTTTATTTTACTCTTCCCACAAAGATAATTTTTCTTCAACCCTTGCTTCAGAAAGTAACTCAATAAAGGTTCACAATAATAACAAAAATAAGAAATATATGATATTATCCCCACACATATGCGAAACAGAGCTATTTCAATTGAATTTCAAATCATAATTTGATTAGTGCAATTACGTTATTTCAATTATGTGATTCGAAACTTTCGATTAAATACTTTATCATCATCATCAATACTGCATCATCACGGTGTAATATAATTGAAATACATTGGAATTCAAATACAATAATAATCAAATTACAATCCACAACTTCGATGTTTTTTTCTGAATAAGTTGCATTACGTGATTGTCGGTATTTTTTCCCTGTAATATATCATAATCTTAACACTAGAACAATCAAAATGATTTTTCATTTTACGATTATATAAAAATATTTTTGATTAATATTGTAATTTATTTTCATTTCACATCACTTTAATTACAATCATTCTTACGTAAAATAGATAGTTAGATGCTGTAGACAAATTGTTAATATATTGTATTTTACCATACATAATATAATTGTATCAAATAAATATATATTTCATTATTTAAATACATATTTGAACAGAAAATTATTCGCGTTCGAATACTTTCCTGATTACTTAATTTCTTTCATCTTTCATCATCTCATCACTTTCGCTTTAATCAACATTCCTCGATTCCTAATTCCCAATTCGTCATTCGATTGCGTTATCTTATTATACAATCATGAATGAACATGATAGGTGGCTCGAATAAGAAATCCGAATTGAAAATATAATAAATGTAAACTACTTCTAACTAATTAATTATACGTATATCATGGAACAATTCAATATTGTAATAATTCCGTAACAACACTCTGTGGCGCAAAGCAATTCGCAATTGCTATTTCGAGACGGAAATAGCTGGGTCGAGTTCGTCTAAAATTATTCGATTGGATAGAACGAAATCTCGTTTACCGCTTAGTACGCTTCCGTGGCCGGTGTCTCTTAACCGCAATCGATCACGCCGGTGTATCGATTCAACGCCATCGATATGGCGGAATCGGAGCGGTTTTACAAAACTCTGTGCTCGTTGGAGACCGTCAGATCCGAGAAAAGGGGTTTCTTCCGTGATTTCAGCGAGGACGTGGCACGAGTCGCCGGGGAACAGTGGATCTCGAAGGTGTTCGGACGACTGACCACCGACGAGGAACGAGTTCGAACTGTTTTCACCGACGGAAAGATAAAGGGCGCTGTGCTGGAAACGTTGAATCGCACGGAGATCCTTTATCGTGACAAAGATGCAATGGCGTCTAGAGCGAGAAGACTCGAAGGATTCGAAGCTTTGGCAGCGGAGGAAAGGAGGAAGGCGTTGTTGCTGTTCAGTCAAGCTATTCTTCGAGCTCCCCTTCCAGGTTTTTCTTTTCTTTTTCTTTTTCTTTTTTAGAAGATAATTAACGACCGATGTTTAATTAAACTTTTACCGACTGCGCGGTTAAGAATTCGAAGGAATTAAAGTTAGGTTATGTTCATGTCTTGGTTTACGTGTATCTTTGTGGTTTTGTGTTGTATGTTTCTCTTTATATATTTAGAAACTTTGAATGAAAAGGTTCATTATATTAGCTGCAAATTAATGTTTAATTAGGAAATGTTTGAAACAATATAATTTTCTATTCGAGAGTTTGAATTGGAACTAATATAGGATTTTAATTCGTTTGAAATTCTATTGATTGTAATATTTAATAAGTTTAGTATTATTATCATCTTTGTTATTAATAGTTGTATATAATTTATATTCGTATCTATTAATATACATAAGATAAATATTTATACAAAAATTATAATTGTTTTTGCTTCAAGATATATATCTGAATATGCATATAATATATATAATATATAAATGAAAAACATATTTATTCAAATAACATGAATTAGAAATCGAGTTCCATAGTAAGATTTCACATTATCGATAAATTAATATTATAAACTATTAAAAACGACGAATAATCATCTACATTAAAAATAGAAAAAGATTAATACAAAGAATTAAGAAAAAATGATTTTGAAGTGTTTAAATCATTTTCTTTTAATTTCATATTACTTTTTTCTTTTTGTTACAAACATTTATATTATAAAATTATTGAAAAATTTATCAATTTATCAATTTTTTCTTTAAGATTATTTATTATTAATGTTAAAATCAATACTGGTATCAGTATACACATTTTTGCTATTCATGTAAACAAAATTTTAAATAACGAGTATAATATTTCTGATCTTTCATATCCAAATACTTATTCGAAGATTTATGATACATCAGACAAGTGGAAGACTCCTGTATCTATCAATCTGTCAAAAGTATCGAAATTATTCAAATCGGTATCGAATCTTTAAATATTTAATAAATATAACATAAAAATCGAAGAATCGAAAAAAAAAAAAATAAAAGAAAAAATTAAACTCTAAGATTATATATATTATATTTAATTATATATAAATGTGAAAAACAAAATATCACGTATAGTGCCTTTAAAATAGCAACAGACGTGAATTGCAAATGTATCGATATCCTTTCGAAATGTATTTTATTTATTTAAAAAATTCAAAATGATCGAGTAAATATCATTTACGATTCCTTTTGATGGCCACAGAGAATCGTATATGCTTGTGATTGCCATTATATTGCCATCATTCTTTGTCAATAAAGGTGCGAATACATTTGAAAGTAAAATTTTCGAAAATTATTTCTTGAAAATACTATCAATGCGACAATGTGATTAATCCTTTCTTAGACATATATATGTATATATGTATATATACATGAAAAATTTAAATATACATTGTGGAAAAAAAGGTGAGAAAAAAAATTTTAAAAGCATATCATTAAAAATCATTAATTTTGGAATTACCAGATATTTATTTTATTGTAATAAAATATTATTTCTATATTATGTATTTCTTCTTTTTTCATTTCAATGTATATTTCAATACATTTTTTTCAAATAAAAGTAAGTTTTACTTAAATCCAATAGATTTTTATCTATGTTTAATGTATAACAAATCAATTGTTTTATTGATGAATTAAAGAATTATTGTTAAGAAAAATGAACCGAATATTGTTCAACTTATGCATGTTTTTATGGAAAATAGTATATTGAAATGGATGAGAGATTAGCGTTAAAAGTAACTTTTTTTTAAATTCAAAACTAATAATTTTTACTTATATTTATTAAGAAATTGTTGCTATCAAGAAATATATATATATGTATAATTTGGAAAATCAAAAAAAAAAAAAAAAAAGAAAAAGTCATTAGCAACTTACTTAAGAATTAACAAATGATTCATCCAAAGAATATGTATACCTTATACAAAAAAAATATGCATAAAATATACATTATGCAAAATATGTAAAATAAAAAATATATTTTTAGAATTTAGTCCTACGATAAAAATGGATAATGATAGAAATATAGATATTTTTGTTCAAGTTTCATTTTTTTATCTTTATTTTATGTAAAAATAGCTATAAATTATGATAACATTTGCATAAACACCTTAGATAATCTAGATAAAAATCGATACCAAAGGAAAAATAATACCAAATATCTCTTATTCAGTATATATATTGATATATTGTATATTATATGTATAATATATTTATTTATTATATTTTATAATATATATATTTATTATATTTGTATAATATTATATAATTGTATATTAATATAATATTTAATATTAATAGAATATTTGTTGTCGTTTTTATCCAAATAAACTTTTTTGTCTAATTCATTTTTTCTTTTCGATGTATTCAAAGTAAAAATTTAATATTATTCTCTGTTGATTTTAAATATATTATAAATATATAGTAATATGTATTTAATTGATTCTATAAATTTTCGTTTGCATACAATAATTTCTATTTTTTGTATAAAATAATTTTTTGTATATTTTTAATAATTTTGAATAATGAATTATATTAAAGAAAATTATCATTTCGCAAAAATTTTCTTAATTTATAATACAAACATCGTTTTACGTATATACATCTTGAAATATCAATAATTTTATTATCACACGTATAACAGGTATAATAATAGAAATTAAAGTCAAAAAATATTTTTAAAAATATGTTTAAAAAAATCGAAAGTCCAAAATTTCAAAAATTAATTTTATAGAAATTATTTTATTATGTACATAAATGAAAAAATATAATATACATTAATTTTAAATATATATATATATTTAACATATAATCCACTTTAATACAATGCTATTCTGGGGAAAAAAATCATGGAATCACGAAAATTATAAAAAAAAATGAAAATACAGAAAATACTTTGTAGTAAAATAAAAGCAAAATAATTATTTTGAAAAGGATCTAATTTTAATTTTAATTTTTTCGTTCGAACTAGCGATCTTCTTCTCTCTTCTTTTGTTTCTTTTTTTCAGGGAAATGCAAGACAGTCGATCGAGGATTAGGATTGCCACTTGCGTTCCTAGCTAGAGCCGAAGCTTTTCTCACGTGGAACGAATACCGGTTCGCCCTGGAAGATTTGACTTTTGTCGAAGAGATGAATCATCTTCTGCCAAACGAGTTAAGGTAAAGAAAGAAGTATTTGATAGATAGATAGAAGATGAAAAGAACAGAGATCATAATAATAATTATATTGTTTTAAAAGTTATTCAAAGTTGAGAAAATCAATATATATCTTTGTTGTAAATAATCATTAAAAATAATTAAAATTATCTACTTTGGTTATCCAGTAATCAATAATAATGATAAGAATTATTTTTCTTTGTTATTCGTAAGAAATGTCAATCTATAAAAATGTTTTATATTTGATTATTTAATATCGATCAATAATATAAATTTAATTATTATAAAATTTATGAAAAGATAAATATGGATATGCATGAAACAAAGAATAGAATTAAATAGAAAAAACTAAAATGTTAAACGTTATACAAAGTGAAGAGAATTTAAAATAAGCTACCCGAATATCTCGATTGTGATAAAGAAAAAAAAATGTATCAGATTAAATTTGCACGATGAGAAATATCATAATTTGATGTAAATAGTTCTTTGATAAATAAAATTCATATGAAATAATATATTTTTGTAAAATGTTACAGTAAAACATTTTGAAACACATACATTGGCCAATGGTTCAAAATTATTCATAATCAATAAAGATTTTATTATCAATTGTAAGAGAAAATAATTTATTCTTAATATAAGAAATCAAACACTTTTTATGTAGCAATTTATCAATATATTATTTACTTAAATATTTACTTTAAATGTGTAAAATGATAAATTTTGAACATGCATGCTCTAAAACAATGAGAAAAAGATATTATGCTAAATTTGCTGCTAAATGCTAAATTTTGTTCTTTCATCTCTTTTCTAATTATGGATTCTCTGTTTTATTGTACTCTTTAATCTAATCTAATTAATCTAATTTAATCTTCCCTATAAATAAAAATCTAAAATCTGATGAATCATATTCTTCATTCTTAAATAATGTAATGTACAAGTCACATTATAATTTATATTAGAATATATTTAAAATAATTAATATTCATAGATAAGGAATAAATAATGACGTATAACATAACAGAATTTATTTATATTCAATGATTCATATCATTATCGTGATATTATTAATAATCAGAGCAATTACATGAAATAAATTATTCTCGAATTTGACTTTGAAGTTGACCTTGTACTATTATGCAAATCATTATGCGTATTATCTTAAAATGTTTTACTAGATAATACACATGAAATATATCATTCCACTTAAAAAAAATGATCTTAGCATGACCTCTAGGCGTTTACCTATTAAAAAACTATTTACATGCAAGTTTGGTTGACATATTTTTTCCTATCAATAAATCAAGATGTTTAGTTGATTTTAGATGCTTTAGATCCTGTATATAAGTTAAATAAAAAAAATTTAATCATAATTATTTATTTTATTCTTTGTTTCATATATTTTCATATTTTTCTTGGATTTAATAAAATATATAAGTTTTACAATTAATTTTGTGTTATTGATGGATATTATATTACAACAATTGATAATAGTTAAATATAAGAAACATTTTAAAAAGAAAAAATTTTCTGATCATTAATATATCGGTTATCAAAATAAATTTTTATTTAAATGGCTATTCTAAATAATGAAAAGAGTTTATTTTCTTTCTAAAAAATTTCTCTATGATTTAATTATGACTGCCATCTATTTAAGTAAATGTTAATTCTTACTCAACGATTTTGTTTTTTTTAATTTTTTAAATAACTGCTATTTTTTTGGATTTTTGGAAAAATGTAAAAAGAAAGTGTCTTTTAGAACAATGTTGGCTCGGAAGAAAGAAACATGCGAGAAATTCTTACGTGCAAATGAGAAAAGCCTAGTATCTATAGAACAGGTGTCGGATCGAAGAAATGGAGCACTGGTTGCCACCGAGGAGAAATATGGTATGTTTCTGTCGTTGAGATTGGCAACCATGACGGCCAATACACTGAAGCTACACTTTCTCAGAATAAAATATACATCTACATCTGCATCTACATCTACATCGCTATAAAATTAAAAAATTCACAAAATTTTAACCAAAAAATTGAAAAGAAATATTTATTCGTTTATTTACATATTCATTTCATTCACAAAAAATACCTATACATTTCATCCATAAAATTAAAAGATCACACAAATTTTAATCAAAAAATTGTTACTTTTTCAACTATTGTACTTTTGAAAAAAAATATTTGTACAATTATTTATTTATACAAAAAATTCACAAAATTTTCATTTATGTTTTCAATTATTGAAAAAATATTCATTATCAAATATAAAAATAAATACAGAAAAAAATCTCCAACATTAATTAATAAATACTAATTACTCCTAAATTAGCAATTATTAATACAAATACCAAAAAAAATAGTTTAGAAAAAATTAAAAATAGTTTCCAAAGGAACATTCATATTCTTTAGTTTTCTCTATTTTTATTATTAAACAAAAATCAAATATAAAAAATACATAATCCTCTTTACAATAGGCAATCATTTTGTCTATAATTTACACAAATGAGCCTTTCAACTTATAAATTAGAATATTCACTGTGTTAATTATATTGCATATTAGAAATTTCACGAAGAAGCTTAACTCTCTGAAATATCAAAAGATTAATTTTAATACTCATACTCTTCATTTATTAATCTGTAAATCAAAAATGATCTTATTAATTAACGATTCTTTCATTTTCTTCTATTCATTTCAAATTTGTTTCCTCGTAGTATTAAAAGGTGGTGAAAATCCTCGCCTGCCAGGAGCCTCGACTTTCCTCGACGTTGAAGAAACGGTGAATGCTGGCAAACGAGTGATCGCGGCCAAGAATATCGAACCTGGGAATCGATTGATCATTGAATCGCCGCACGCGGCTATTCTGCTTCCAGAATTCTTCGGTACCCATTGCCAGCACTGCTTTTCAAGGTTAGTTTAGTATCCAAGTAAAAGTCCTTTTTTTAGAACAAAAATTGGAGTAAGTTGTAAATTGGAAAATATTGGAAAATTCGAATAAATGTTATTTAATATGGGTGATATTATTTGCTACGATAAAATTTTTATTATTTTCATTGCTAAGATAATTCAATTAAATTGTTGGAAATAGAGATAATGGATAGAATATTTGATTAATAAAATGTTTGAATATTTAATATGAAATATGAACTAAGTTATAACAAATATTGTTACAAAACTGAAATATTTTCATGAATAACTATAACTTGAAAATATTATCCATTTAATATTTGAATATTATTTGCTGTAATAGAACCTTCATTATTTCCATTGGTATGATAAGATAATTTACATTGTTGCGAATAGAGTAGAGTGATAGAATATTCGATTAGTAGAATGTTTGAATATTTAATGTGAAATATGAAATAAGTTGTAGCAAATATTGTTAAGGAATAGAAATATTTTCATGAATAAATATGAAAGAAATATGAAATAAATTGAAAATATTATTCATTTTAATATTTGAATATTATTTGCTGTAATAGAACCTTCATTATTTCCATTGCTATGATAAGATAATTTAATTTATATTGTTTGCAAATAGAATAAAGTTATGGAATGTTTGAATATTTAATATAAAATATGAAATATTCCCAAATATTATTTGAAAATACTATCCATACATATTATTTCATTTAATATCTGAACGAATATTATTTGATACAGTGGAACTGTCATTATTTTCATTGAGGTGAAATAATTTGCATTATTGCAAATAGAATGCAATTCAGATAATAGAATGTTCGAATATTAAGTTAGTTGAATAATGGAGGTTTTACTATATTTACATTTGGATTAAATATAAATTGAACTCCATTAAAATAAATCAAAGAATAAATATATAATATGATCAGTTAATATCTCTTATATAATCTCTCTTCGTGAGACATTTTTGGAGAATTCATCCAAAATAAACAATTCTGACGATAGCAGTCACAATTTTTGATCCAAATGATTATTTCTGCACAGTTAAAATAGTGGCCAAGTATCCAATAATCTAAATGAAAAGTAAATTGATCAAATGACATTGATTAATCAAACATTTGCATAAATATACAAATTTATATTCGTTTCACAAGTAATATTATTTGTTCTAATATTTTACTATTTTCATTTCTTTTTTGATTATTATAATTAGAATATAGATTATCTATAAAACAACTAATAATTAACTATTTGCAATATGATATTCAAACATCATGATATAAAAGATTATTACTCTAAAAAAATTGATACATCTTTAATGAATCAATTCTAGGAAATAAAATTAAAATTGATGTATAAAAATATCTGTTAAGACTTATTTATTAACAGTTATAAAAAAAGTTATTATTAAAATTGTTTCACATCTTATCTAATGTGAATTTTATAATTTAATAAATAAGTCTACATTTTATATGTCAACTTTTGCATTCGTTTCAGCTTCTAGGATTGATCTTTCAAAAATGTCTTCATTTCGTTTCATCAAATTTCAAATTATTCGTAATTTAAAAAATAAACTTAAACTCTTTTATTATATAAGTTTTTATAATTCATACGTTCATTTTGATCATCCTCTGAAAACATATTCCACAAATATATAAACACTTTATATATTTCAAAATTATATTTTGATAAGTATAAACTATGTACATCTTTTATAAAAAAAAATTTTAATCTGAAATTGAATTTGGAGCATGAAAATGAGCGTCGTGTCGATACAACATTTGAAATTTAAATTTGTATGCTATTCAAAAATTATATTACACAATAGAAGCAAAATATATAAAATCGCATATTAAAACTTTATGTAAAAAAGAAAATCAGATAAAAATTTCATACAAATAAAATCTATTCTATTCTATATCTATTTCTAAAAATCTATTTTTACTTTCTTTTGTACTAAATCCTTTTAAATCGAAAATTTTAAAACGATTCTGAAAATAATTTTCCTCGTACTGTTATATATCGGTTCTAACTAAAACAGTTACAAGGAATCGAAATGATAATATAACAGTTATAAATTAAAAAAGTTCTATATCCGTTACAGTCCCGGTTCTGCAGAAACCGTTATTATCGGTTCTGTATTAAACGATTACATATTAATATATTCCACTTTGTCTTTTACCTCAATCTCTTTTACACGAATGAAATAAAGTAAAGTATTAAAAAAAAACTTTCCTTATTTCTTAAAAAATTGATGGCAAATAAAGTTTGATGTATGCCAAATAGAAAGATATATTTCTGTGATTATGCACAAGTGAAAAATAATGACTTTGAAACTAATTAAGTTAATATATTTGTGTTATTAATAAATATGTACATTGATATTAATAATTTTTGGATATAACGATGATTATTGACTTTAAATGACATTTATTTCTTTGAATAATATTAAAGTTATAAAAAGTTTATTAATAAATAAATAAAAGAATTGATGCATTGTTGATTAACACAACAATATATTTCAAAATCATATTAATAAATGTTTTAATAACTGTATATTAGAACATTAATTATTATACTGATTAATTACTATTATTAAACTATTATTAATTTATATAATTTATATGATATAAAATGTGTTTAGAGATTCATTAACCAGTATTTTTTTTGTAAACAATAAGCATTAGAAAAAAATATTAGAAATAAAAATTGTTTCTAATAATGATGTAATGATCAATTTTTTATATATTTTTTTTCTTCAATATTTTTGTAGAAAAAAAAATAATCTTTACTTTTTTTAATACTTGACATATCATATGTCAAGATTAAGAATTCATTCATATATTTGACCATTATTTTCAAGACCAAGATGCAAAAAATAAAGCAAACATTTTGCATATTATGTAATGTTTTCGTTTTTAAATTATTCATTATAAACAATTATATATTATAAACAATATTTTTAATAGTGCATTATAAAAAGGAGACATCTGGAATCATTGATAATCATTTAAATGTACCATAGATCTGTCAAATTTCAATTCATTTGTTTGGATAATAATATGCTGTTCAAGAAATTTCTTTCACTATTCTACAATTATGAATTGTACAAAACAATAGACATCTGAAACAAAAATAACAGAAACTACTAAAAGTGTATTGCATAGAGTACAAAAAATGTATTCTAGCTAAAGTCACATTGAATACAAAATGTAAATATAATATACAAAATATTTCTTTCATTTCTGATCTTGAAAATCATTTATACTATAATATATACTAAAATCATATATAATATATAATAATAAGATAATCTTAAAAATCACTTGTCATGCACATGAATTCATCTTGACAAACATGATTTCATATATGATCTAAAAAATATATACAATAATGCATTTAAAAAAGTTCATCATCTTTTCTCGAAAATTATTGGAGAAGATATAATAAATATACATAAAAATTTCATCTCCACAATTTACAAAGAAACTTGAAAAAAAGAAAATCTTTGCCTCTAACAAAAGAATGACTAAATCCTTAATGTACAAACGACTAACGAAGGACTATTATTTCATCTATATTTTTCAATTAAAGATCTTTTAGGATTTTATATTATTTTATTTATTTTTATATTTATTAATTTTCAATTTCCCTATCATCTTGGAGACAGATAATTTCAAAATTGCTAATTCAATAAATACACCAACTCATATTATTTGCATATTCAATTTTACGTGCAATTCCAAATAAACTAGATGCTGTAATTGAACTAGTAATATTAATTTTAATTTTATACGTAACAATTTTATATAATAATAATTTAATAAATAATAAATTTAACCTTTTTAATAAAATTTACTACTGAATATTTATTAATAATTTCATTCTATTAACATGACTAGGAAAACAACTAATTGAATATCCTTTTATAAATATTAATATACTCTTTACAACAACATATTTCTTATATTTTTTCTTAAACTTTTATTTAAGAAAATTATATATATAATCTAATATGAAAATCATCATCAAGAACTCCAGTTGTAACTAAAGTTGATGAATGAACTAAAGATGAAACAGGAGTTGGAGCTATTATTGCTATAGGTAATCAAGTTGAAAAAGGAATTTGTGCACTCTTAGTAAAAGCTATTAATAGAATAAAAATCATTATAAATTTATTTATTTTATAAAAACTTAAATTTCATCTTCCATAATATGTCATTAATCCTATAATCAATAATAAACCAATATCTCCTAATTTAATAAAATAGTTACCATTTCTGAAGTAAATGATTTTATTTTTATATAATAAATTACAAGACAATAAGAAATTAATCCTAAACCATCTCAACCTAAGATAATTGATAATATATTTGGTAATAAAAGAACCAAATTTATTCCCTTTCTTTATCCTTCATAACTTTGATTTTCAACTCCCCCATTTTTCAGATTCAAAGCTCCAATAGGATGTCCGGATTGCAGCAGCGTGGCGTTCTGTGGAAGAAAGTGCAGGGATACAGCTTTGGCCAGCTACCACAAATACGAGTGCAAAATTCTGGTCCTGTTGATAGGTATATTACATATACCTATTCTTACATATACCTATTTCTTTCTTCTGATTCTTTCACCTTCATCCACGTTCCGAAAAACGATCTGTTGCTTCGTCAGGCTCGGGGATGAGCGTTTTGAGCATGCTCGCCTTGCGAATGGCGACTCAAGTCGGTCCAGCCGGCTGCCTCCGCATCCACCGAGCATTAAATCGTCAAGATTCTGCGGCGGACGGGGAGGAAATTGCAGAATCATCGACGATAACAACAACGGCGGAGAAACTGAGCAAATCGGCGAAGCGTCGTTCGAGAAGGAAGAAACTGCGCGACTCGAGGCGGGCAAAGGGGGAGGAAACGGTGGAGGAGGAACGTCGGGAAATAAAGGGAGAGGAAGGGGAGGATGGGGAGAAAATGGCGGAAAATGTGGATCTGCGAGTATACGATCTCGTAACGCATGAGAAACGAAGGACGGCCAAGGACTTTTTCGAAAGGTCGTTGATGGCAGCGTTCCTTTTCAAGTGCTTACAGAAGGTTGGATTCTTCGATAATCCTTCGAGCAACGAAGGTAAGATAGAAAGGGTAAGAAACTTTTTTTGTATTTTCTGTTTCTACTTGGCGAGTAGAGATGTTATAAGAAGTCAGATTGTTAATTTGACATGAAATGAATAAATTATCAGTAAAAGTTTTATTTACTCTGAATAAAAATATAGAATTAATTTTATTAAAAACGAATTTTAGAAATTTAGAATTTATTTAGATGTGATTTTATTCTATACTTTTTTATTTATTTTCACAAGTAAAAGTAGAATCTCTTCTGTCAACAGTTTATTAATATTCAATTGAAAATACTTAACAAGCTTTCGTACTTAATTTTCTCGAAAACAAATGTATTTTTGTGTATTATATCATATTTTTGTATTGCTCATTTATTATAATAATGAAATTTCTAATTTTTAAATTACTACATATGAAAAAAACCATTGTTATATACTTTGTATAATGTTTTTCCATCAAAATTTTACAAATGTATTTTTAAATTATACATTTTCTTAAAATTTTGATGCAATAATCTTAAAATATTTAAAATCATATATAAAAATATATATTTTAAAAATCTTAAACAAAATTCTTATAAAAATCATTATAATTTTTTAAACAATTTTTTTTTAATAATTGAAAACTTTTAAACTTTCATATTTATATAAATATATTATATATGATACTCGATATCAATTAGATTATATTAGACAATTTTCTAACCGTTCAGCTCAAAGAATACAAAAAAAAAATTTGGAAAAAAATTAGTGCTTCAAAATAGAGTTTAACCGTGCCCTCTCGTTTCAGAGACGCCCAACGATCGAGAGATCGCAGTGGCTAGTCTGCTGCTGAAACATCTTCAGTTGTTGCAATTCAACGCACACGAAGTATTCGAGACGCGACTTGGAATGGAGCACCGGTTTCGTGGTAGCAAACCTATCTATATAGGAGTAGCCATTTATCCGACAGTTGCCCGATTCAATCACGATTGTTATCCGGCGGTAACCAGGTGGTTACTTTTAGGGATAAATTATTCGAGACTTTTCGAGTCCTTAAGCCTCGAAATTTTTTGCTATTTTTTTGGAACATAACAAATAATTTGTTAAATTATTTATTTAAAATAATAAATTATTCGTGACAATATTAATTTACTTTTATTATATTT
This sequence comes from Apis mellifera, assembly GCF_003254395.2. Classification (NCBI taxonomy): domain Eukaryota; kingdom Metazoa; phylum Arthropoda; class Insecta; order Hymenoptera; family Apidae; genus Apis; species Apis mellifera. Next base: position 1,073,239 of record NC_037653.1, read on the forward strand.
ATCATTTGTACTATAATATGAATTTTGTAATTAGATTCATTATTTAATTTATTGACCAACTATGAATTTAATGAATTTAAAAAATTTCAGAAATTAAAAGTTTGTTGGCATTTTAATTTTTTACAGATGAGTATTTTTCAGGAAAAGAAAAATATAAATATTTTAAGAATATAATATAAATATATATATATAATAATATAAATATTAATATTTTATTTGTAGAAAGTTTCGAGAGCTCATAAAATTCGAATTTAAAAATACAGTCTCGATCTTAGTTACAGTAATATCCATTTAATTGTCATAGAATATAGAATTCGTTATGGAAGATATAAATCTCGTGACAATTGTTTCTTCTCGATTTCATTAATTTGATTAGAAACAAGAGAGGAAAACATTCTCTAGAGATGCTCGTATTTCTTTTTACGATACATAAGACTTTAATAGACAGGCGCCATTCTTATTGCTTTTGCACATATAACGAGCACATCTCATCATTGATATATGAATATGAATAATATTTTACGAATATTATTGATTCGAAGAAACTTAATTTCGTAATTAAAAAATTAATTAATCATATGTTTATAATCATAAATTTAGTTGTCATTTTTTTATAAAAATAATTATCTAAAAATTCTAACCTAACCTAATTTAAATTAAAACTAATTCATGAAGTGGAAATGGAATAATTCATGAAATAGAAATTTTATTTTTTTTATTTTTATAAAAACGATAAATGAAAATTTACTCTATTCAAGACTGAAATCTCCACAATCTCTAAAGTATCAAGTTTTTTTCAAGCGTTTTTAAAAAATTTTAAAAAACTGTTTTAACAAAGCACTACGATATTTCCTATTCGATCAACCATATCTTTTCACGCTAAAATTCTCTGAAATTATTACACTGTTTATTTCCCTTCTTTAGATATTTTCTCGGCCGTTGTATCGTGATTCGAGCAATTCGCAGTCTCCGACCAGGAGACGTAGTCGCTGAAAATTACGGGCCCATATTCACAAAACGAAACTTGGAGGAGAGACGAAGAAATCTGGCTGGAAGATATTGGTTTTTCTGCGAATGCAATGCCTGTCGTGAAAACTGGCCATGCTTGGAAATTATGACAAACGATGATGTTAGACTGAGGTGAATGTGCTCTTCTTTTTTTTTCTCCTATTGTCTTATGTTGATTCATCTATAAAGATGTTTCTTGTGTTGTGAGATAGAAAAAAAATCTGAAGGAAGAATACGAAGAATACGATCAAAAAGAAATCAAATTGGATTTAGAATAATCAATTATACATGTATTGCACATCTATTCGTGAATTTAATGATTTTTTAAGAAGAAATATAAATAGAATTTTTAAATATTATAAAATTTATAAAAATCTGAGAGCAATTAGAATTGCAATTGAAAAAAATAAAAACTGTCTTTATACAATTAAATAAATTTTACGCTTTTATCAATTGTGTTTTTAAATACTTTGTTATGATGTACTTTGTTATGATACCTTTAATAGAAGATATATTTTTTTATATAATATAATATATAAATATATTTTTAATATATTTTTAATATATTCTTCTATTCTCAGGTCAGAACAAATACAAAAATTGATATACAAAAATATCAATTAAAAATTATTTATTATAATTCAAATTTGTATAGATGAAACGAGATAAAGTGAGACAAACTTTTTAAATGTATCTCAAATGAATATATTAATATCCTGTATAAATAAAAAAAATATAATTATAAAAATTCGTTGCATTTCAATAATTTTAAAAAAAAAATAAAAGATCTAATCTAATCAAAATTAATTCATAAAAATATGAAAATGAAAAATCTTCATTTCGAATTATCTTTTTTTTTGAATTGAAATAAATTGAAATAAATACAGTCAATATGCCAATATCGATTTCAAAATTTCAATATAGCTGCATAAATATCTTTTTTGATATTATAGCGGAAATTTTTGCTAATTAATTATTATTAATAATAATATAATAGTATAAAATAATTTTAAATAATTTACAATTTTGTTATTTATTATTTATTAACCTAACTTACTCTAACTTAAACTTACATTAAATCTAATCTGAAAAATATTATGATATATATAATGAATATATTTATATCTTAAAAATTAAACCGTGCAGATACATGTATAAAAAAAAATAATTCATTAGATTAACTTTGATAACATATTCCAAGATTATCAAAATCAATGAAAAGTTTTTTAAAATTAAATCATTAAAAAAATTAATATAATAAGTTGATTATTTTATAAATATTGAATTCAAATTATGTTGTCTCTATATTAATATTACATAGTAATTTTCTTAGATATTTTTTAGTATCATCTGATCAATTTTTTTTATTTTTTTCATTACATAACAAAATATTTAAAATAATCTTATTATAATCTATAAGAAATTATATTGATAAATTCATCAAATTTTATCAATGAATTAATCTAAATTTTTCTTTCCAATCTCTTCAACATGTTTTCAACATGTAAAACAATTATGATTCAAATTGAATCTTCCATAATAACAAAACAAAATAATACAAATATATTTTTTATGACAAATAGTATAATTCTTTATTACAAAATTTATGATATTTTTCCTATAACTGAAAATTAAATTGAGTTAAAAATGATATGCAGTAATCGAAATCACATGATTTTATTTTGAAAATTCTTCTTGAACTCGATCTCTGTATAATATCCAATATTTATTCCAAAAAATATATTATTCAAGATATAAGAAATACTTCATATAATTGCAAATATTTCAACATTGGATTAATGGAAAAATAATATTAATTTTGTGTAAAAATAGATCAATTTACTATAATATTCTGTATATCTAATTTTTAAATTATTTTTAAAATATAAACTTTGTATGAATATTATAAAACTGTTATACTACACTATAATAAATATTTTTCATATTTTTATAAGATATATATTAAGAAATGATAAGATTTATGTATTAGTAATTTTATCATTTATCCTTATATGATATTATCTTGTAATTCAAAATTTAATCAAATAAATCTTTTACAGATCCATACGTTCATTTACAACATCTCAAAAATATAAAAAACATTATTCTCAGAATAGTTGCATTTATATTTTTTTTTTATAATTCATACGATTGAGAAATTTTCCTGTCTTACGTTTAGGTACCACAATTTTTTTATAATTTAATTTAAATTGATTTATAAAATCAACAATAAAATTAAAGAACATACAATTCATAAAAATGAATCATGTTACACATGAAATTACTTATCTTATTAGGATTAAAAAAACTTGTTTATCAATTCAATATCCGAAAAATATTAAAATAATAAGAACATCTACAAGTATTTATATAGAAACTATCCATTTCAATGAAAATCTTAATTTATAATAAAATTGTTGTATTCACAGCCTAGTTTATTTTTCATTACAATTTCATAAATTGTTTTTGATCGTAGATGTCCAACCAAAGGGTGCTCAAACATTCACCAACGTCCACGAAATTCCAGCAAATCCATCTTCGAATGCTCCTCTTGTCGACGAAAAATTGACTTGAGAAAACCGTTGGACCACGTGCGCGAATGCGAACAACTATACGCTCGAGGATTTGAAGCAATGGAAAAAGAACAACCCGAGAAGGCACTGGAGGCATTCTTCGAAGCGACGAGCAAATTTCACAAAATTGCTATGCCGCCTCACAAAGATACTCACTTGGCTGAAATTGCAGCGAGCGCGTGTATGGCGGACGAAGGGAACGTTTACCGACTCGATTCTTTCCTTTGATCTCTCGTTTCGCGCGAATTTGCTACCATCTACTTGACTAACAACGAAACAGGAATTGAAGAAATGAAACTAACAGGAGTAGAAAAACAAAAAAAAATGGTGATTATTTTACCTTCATCGTAGTTTGATCGTTTGAGCAACATTTATCTCGATAAATAATGATGATTAAAATAAAAAGATATTTCAAAGAACGGAAAATTGTGTTACAAAAATCATCACGTGATAGATCGGAAAAAAGGAGAAATATATGGATAAAAATCGATGTGAGAGTGTAACAAACTTCACCCTCGATTCGTGAGTTTTGCGATTTTTTTGGCATTTATTTTTTATAATGCACATGTTTCGTGAAAAAATTAAATTCCGTATATGAAAGTAGCTTTTCCAAGTTTCGCATTTCGGTACAAAATTCACTGGGTTTTCAAAGGGGGAAGGAGGGAATCGTCAGTCGTTGAGGAAACAAGGACAAGGATACAGGGATATTATGGGACAGGGAAAATTATGGAAAAAGGATTTAAGGTTAAGAATGAGGAAAGCAGGATAGAGAGATCGATCGATGGGATATCGATCGACGGACGTCGTTGCAACGCGTCCAGGTCGCGACCGGCGAGATCTACGTCTCCTCTCGTTTACCTGTGTTCTTGTTCTCTTCGAGGGATTCGATTCAAGTTCGACCCTCTTCGACATTCTTTTTTTTCATTCCTTTTTTCTTTCTCTCCTTCTCTGTCCCTCGATCCTTGGGGACAGGCTCATTGCTCGTGCATCATTGCGATCGCTCCTCGCGAAAAGCTGAATTTAAAACTAATTGACTGTCGCAACGAGTGGTACGCGAATTGTCACACGATCCTCTCGTCTCTCGTCTCTCCCTCCAACGTGATAAAACGTGTCTCGCGCCTCGAGAAAAAAACGGGACGAGAGTACCGAGAATCGTCGAGTTTTTAACGATTTTTAACTCACTCGACTATATATAATTATTAATTCCAGGCCATCGAAACGGGAACGCATCAACATTACAGAGGATCGTACACGATCGCTTTTTGCGCTCGCTGTTCAACCGCAACGTGGCCAAATTTGTTTTTCTTTTCGAACATCGCGTTGCCTGGTTACGCTCACACGCGTACACTTCCGCTCGGTTTTTTTTCTTTCTTTCTTTCTTTCTTTTTTTTTTCTTTTTCTTTTCAGTACATATTTTCTCTGTTCTCTATTTTCTTTTAATTCCGATATTCACTTTCAACACATGCATCGTTCTTTTCTTTTTTTTTCCCCCCCCTCGTACATAATTATATTAACGTTCTTTTTGTCAAATTACGCGCGCGGTTCTCGTCTCACACGCTTTCCTCTCCTAATCCATTTTCTTCCTTTCCGTCGCTGATCGAAGAAGAACTTACGAGACGACGAACCTCGTTTATGAACCGGCACGCTATACCATATCTCTTCCCTCATACTCACTTTCTTTTATTTTCAATCGACTGCGGAGGAACACGAGATCAGGCGATAAATGTTTCATATTTGATGCATTATATTTCTCAACATACGCACACGCACACACTCTCTCTCTCTCTCTTTTTCTGTCTGTCTCTCTCTCTCTCTCTCTATTTCTTTTTTTGCCCCAACTCTATTCTGGTATTTTTTCCAATTATATGCATTCCAAGATTGATCGCAAAAAACGTTTGAAGAGTGTAAATCTTTTTTTCTTTTTTCTTTTTTTTTTTTTATCGAAAATCGCAATATGACCATACCATGACGTTGGCGATGACGATGGCGATGACAATTACGACAATGGCGACCAATTAAGATTGCGATGACAAAGAGGAAAAGAAATAAAAAATTATGAAACAAAAAGGAAACTAAAAAAAAAAAAAAAAAAAAAATAATAACTTGTTCACATTGTTGAAATAAAAGAAAAAATGTGTCACAACAAACTGCGCGTGTAACTTTCAAAACGCTTGGAAAGAAAATTGTACACTTTATTTTCCGACGATAAAACTACAAACTGAAATTTAAAAAAATGTTTCCGTTTCCATGCAAAAATGGTATAAATTTTTTCGTCCTCTCTTGCTTTCTTTTTCTCTCTCCCTCTCTCTCTCTCTCGCTCGCTCTCTCTTTCTCTCCCTCTCTCTCTTTCTCTCTCTCTCATTTCTTCATTCATTCATTCACTCGTTCATTCACTCAACATGACAAACCGCAGGTTTGCATTGTCAATTGAGAGGACATTTTGAAAATTTTGGGGAATCGACACGTTCGAGTAACGGTGACAATTTTTTCAATACACGATAATCGAACGTTATCGATTCATTATCAAAAATTACGAAATAATATTATAATCCGATTAACTCACAACGCGTTAAATTTTCTTAAAGTCAGATAATACATTCATCTGCTTCAAAGGTTTATACCCTCCTGGGGCATCGACCGTGTTATTTGGTACAAGCGATCGTGAAAGTATCGACAGTTTGTAACACGTCGCTAATTATATAGAATTAAACAAAAAATTTTGCATAAATTTGCTATCGCGTGTAATCGTTAATCATTGAACGAATCGTTTTTTTTTTCTTCTTCTTCTTCTTCTTTTTTTTTTTTTTCTTTTCTTTTTTTTGGTTACTGCGATGCAAAGTCACGAACGAACGAGGACCGAAGAGACAAAAGCGACACGACGAAAGACTTGATTTTCAAAACGAAATCGAACCTTGCATTTTCAATGAAGACGAAAAAATAAAGGGAAAGAAGAGGAAAAGAGAGAAAAAGAAAAAAAAAGAAAAAAAAAAAAAAAGAACGGAATAATTTTCGAGAGAAACTGAAACGATTAAGCTGGCACAATCACGGGTAAGCGCGCGTTAGTAGTGTTGCAATGTTCCAATGATTTCACGCGCGCATTTACCGATTACGACAAGAGAAAAACTCCGCGAACATCGCGTTAAACTCAAAGATATACATATATATATATATATACGTAAAACGATCGAATGCGTTTCGTTGAAGAAAAATTAAAACGTATGGAACAATGAATACGCAAAAACAAGAACAAAAATACCACTATTCGAATTCGTATTTTATCCCATCACCGTATTTCTTCTCTTCTCTCTTCGTTGTTTCCCTTCACAATTGAGATTACTCTTTTAAAAAAAACTTTGTATACACCGAAATTCGTTGTAGTCGCAATTTTCGTTTTTCATCTTCACCGCCGCCTCCGTCCAACGAAATACTCCAAAATATATCACTTATCGCCGTTTTTTTTTTTTTTTTGTTCCGGCTCGCTGAATCGAATCGTACACGCGCATAGGTTATGTTTCGATTTCGCGTTTCTTTGGACCGTTTCTTTTTTGTTTGTTTTTTTTTTGTTTTCTTTTTTATCCATAGAGTTTTAACGAGTAGAAAATTTACTCGAAAATCTATCGACTTTTCATACAATAAAAAAAAAAATCTATCGTACGGCGATAAGTTCAATTTGAGAGTTTTTGTTCGCTCGTAGTCGATCCAAGATAAACTTTCTTCTTCACGACGAGACTTTTCAGCGTATTATATATCAAATTATATTCCGGCAGCGCTTTGCACACACTTTTTAATCTTCTTTATCTGCCGGGGAGAGTGGAGCAGTATTTCATAATTTCTTTTCATTTCTTGCTTTTTTGTTTCGCTTTTTTTTTTTTTTTAACTTTTTCAATTGTTATGTTACATTGTTGCTGCTGCGGTTGTTGTCGATGCTGTTGCTTCAGTGTATAACGGGTGTTGGTGTTATATATTAAAAGGAGTGTTTTTTGTTGTAGTGGTACCATTACTCTTGTGGTTAAGCGGTGCTTTCGGTGGTGGTGTTTTGGACCGGCTGACTTTCCTGTAAATCAAACGAGCCAGATTTAATAATTTAATTCTAATCGGTAAAGAAGAAGAACCGGGCCAATTCACAACGATAAAACACGAGTAACCTTACACTGAAAAAAGAAATACAAATATAAGAACGCGAATGAAAAAGCAACGAATCACACAACAAAGAAAACATAGCAGATAAGGATTGGTGCTATTATGATACCGAGAGAGAGAGAGAGAGAGAGAGAGAGAGAGAGAGAGAGACTAACCCCAAGGTGTTAAAGAGAAGAAAGAAAGAAAAGAGAGAAAACAGTTATACGATGAAAAAGGAAAAATACAGGGATAGTGTACGATCGAAAGAATGGAGGAAGGAAGAGAGAAAAATAAAGCCATGTTACCTGTGGAGCAGGGACATCGACAAGTGCATCCTTATCTTTAGGTGCATCCGACTTCTGCTCCGACTGAAAAGAGTACAAAAAGATACGTGCAATAGTGTGTGCTAAGCGCTACGATAAAGATTCGTCAACGGACCGAACAATCGCGTGATACAACAGAAACTGAAAAAAAAAATACATATACATATAACAGAATATCCCGAAAATCATGGCATATATGACGAAATAGTAATTCTACGTGTAAAAATAAATCGAAAAAAAATTTTTTCAAATAAAAATTTATTTATATATAATTTCTTATTGAATAATTTCTATTGAAATAAACTATTGATAGGTTATTCTACGTATATATAATATAAATAATATATAGAAGAAAAAAATTTATCATTTATGTTTATTCAATTACATTTACATTTATCTTATTTTTGAGAAACGAGATTGAATATTTATAATCAAGGAATCTAATTGACGAATTTTCAAAAATTAATTTTTAAAGGAAAAAAATATATCTTATATTTTTTACTTATTTTTATATGAAAAATTAAAAATCTCCTATATAATTTATTCTTATTTAATCGGCAAATAAGAATTGATTAGAAACAAAATCTTATTAAAAAAAAAAAAAAGATTATTCTTTTTTTTATTTATTTTTGCATATAGAATCACCATCCGATCGATTTTGTATTATGATTTCGAAGATATTTTATATATATATGTTATTATATTAGTAGAATATATCTTTTAGTAGAACGATATCTTTACAAAAGGCAAAACAAACATAAAAGTTGGTATACAAAAAATATCAGTTAAGGCTTATTTAATTATAAACAATTAAAGTTTACTTATAAGCTGTTAGATGAAACAAGACGAGAACAAAATGCGACCTCATTTTTTCTGTCTCACTTCAAATAGCTTAAATTGCTTATAATCTAATAAGTAAACTTCAATCAATATTTTTATACACAAACTTTTATATCTGTTTTGCTTTCTAGAATCGATCCAATAAAGATATTCCATAAATAGATATATATATTACTCTGAATATTTTTTATTAGTACATATGTACATAAATAACTAGATAAAGAGAAGCAGACATAAAGGAGAGAAAGAGAAAGAAGAAACAGAAAAAGATGCAAAGAAAGAAACAAATTACAAACAACTAAATTAAGACATTATATAAATAAAATACGATAGAATAAAACACAGGAGCAGAAGAAATACGTATGTATGTGCGATCCGTTGATGACGATGGGCATATTTACAAGTGTATTGTACAAAGAAAATAAAAGGTTTGAAAAACAAGACAATGCATAAATCTCGGACTCTAATCTTCTAATCGATCCAAACAATCATTCTTATATTTTGTATCGCTCTTTATAATCAATTAAAAATAACAATTATTCGATTTTCAATTTGATAAATGCAATATTCAATACACAGCAGTGAAATAAATTCTTCCAATAAATTTTTAGAAAGAGCGATAGCGATAATGCATTGAACGGTTAATAAAGTATCAACATGACTCTACGTCTACCACGAATTTATTGTATCTAGCAGGAAAATCAAAAGGTTTTTTTATCAAATTATGAACGATGACGATAGACTACGATTATACTACCATGCAGGATTATCGAAATTACTAGGTTAGGTGAAACAGTAGCCAGAATTTATATCATAATCGGAAAGATGTTAATGTCGCGACTCTTAAATAATCCGAATTTTCATTAATCAACGTCCGAAATTCATGCCAATCGAAAATGGGAGAATAAAATGTTTGAAAATATGATTGACAAAGAAATAGACCCAAATAGAACGATCTCGCGTAAACTTGAGCGATAGAAAGCAAAGATCGAAGAACAGATTTAATATCAATTTGGTGATAATGATAATGATGATGATGAACGCGAAAATCGACAAAGAGAATAAATTAGGTCAAGAGAAAATTGTTACGGACTTTTACTTGGCCGTCCTGGCTACGAGGACGACGCGGAGGTCCGCCACCTCTTCCTCCACGGAAATTACGGCGGAAGTAACGACGAGAAGGTCCTCCGCGTCCACGGCCGCCACCACGTGGCACGCCACCGTCACCGCCAGTCTCGCCACCTTGCTCGCCACCTTCGCCAGAGTTATCCCCTTGCTGTTGCGCGGACGGACCAGAACGGCGTGATCCACGATAGTAGCCGTCGTACTGTCGTCGAACTCTGTAACGTCGTTGTTGTCCGCCACCCTCGCCGACGTTTCCTTCGTCCCCGGTCTTACCCTCACCTAAAACACATCAACAAATTATCAATTCGATCGAGAAGGCAAATACCGTTATATCACTTATTACACACCAGTTTCATAACCATCCTGACCTTCTCTAGGTCTGCGTTGAGTTCGAGTGTTCCCACGTCTTTGACTGATGTACCAATGACCTCCGCGATATCCGCGTCGCTTATCGGCAGCATAAGGCGAACCTTTTACTGCTTCCCCGGATGGACCAGTAACGTTGGCCGCTTCGTGACCTTTCTCGCCTATTACCACGTCAAATTCGACAACTTCTCCATCACCGACACTGCGTACAGCCTTTCTCGGATTGTTCTTCACGATGGCTGACTGTGAAGATTATTAACGCGATCAGAAATTTGAAACTCAATTCAAATTCATTCTTCACTTCTTTAAACTATCGTGAAATTAAAGATATACTTACTTGATGAACAAATACGTCTTCCTTGGTGTCATTCCTAGAAAAAAAATCAAACAAATTGCGTATGATTATCGATTAATCGAAAACGAATTCGTTTATTCATGATTCGGCGTAAATTTCAAAATCATGATTACAACGAAAATTTTGTGCGTCTGAGAACATGGATCGAATGTTAAAATTTTCTACGATCCAATGGGTATTCAGACAATCATTTTTTTCTACCACCGTGTTTGAAATTATTCCGTTTAATTCGCGCAATGAACGCGAACAACGGTGCGAATGACAGTGGCAAAATTTCGATCACGAAATATTTTTCTCCAATCTATGGATAAACTTCTATTAACTGCAATGTTACGAAAATCGCATCATTGCATGATAACGTACGACACGCTTTGGCTACTTTCCAAACGCATAATGCGTTATATCGTTACCTATATATATATCGGTATATATTACGAAGAAGCAACAAGAGAAGGGTAAAGAGGAAGAAAGGGAAGAATTAGTAGAGAAGTGGTATGGGGTGGGGTATAGTAGTTGGGGGAAGGGAGGAGAGAGAGAGAGAGAGAGAGAGAAAAGTACTAGAAATAATACTAAGAATACTAGAAGATAGATGAAATGAATGAATAAATGTGATCAATGCACGTGTCAAACGAAACGCCTACGAAACGTTATTTCTAATAAATATTAAAATGTTTAAATAAAAATCAGAAATGAATCTGCATTATTAAAAATATCACTTTGTAAAATCTATCAATCTATCGCTTTGTATATATCTTCAAGATTGATCCTTTTATAACAAAATTAGAACAAAAATAGAATGCTTATTAATTTCAAATATTAATTTGCTATAGATGGCATTAAATGTTATAGATATGATAAAAATATTTCAGTTAGAAGAAAAAAATATTGTAATGAATATTAAAAAAAAAAAAAAACAAAGTGAAAAAAAATAAAGAGATAAAAAAAAGGTAACGCAGAAAACAGCAAATCGTTACTAACCTGTTGATGAATCCATACCCACTCTTCACGTTGAACCACTTCACAGTCCCGGTCACTTTGTTAGCTGAAACCCAACAAAAACGAAATAGCACTAATTAAATATCTACCATCACGCAACCTGGTATTATTCGATAAACGCATTCTTAAATTTGATTAAGTCATTTCTTGGAAATTCAGCGATTTAAATATGTCATCTTGTATTTGATCGTTTTACGAAAAATTCATTTCAAGAAATAATTATAAAAATTGAAAATAATAATGACATAAAAAAAAATCAATATTGACGATAAATTGAAAATTTCTATTTTTCTGATTAAACATAGCAATTTCAAAATCGAAATATGTAAATAAATATATGTATAGATCGACAATTAATAACAATTGTTTACTTCGTATCATATTCATAACCCTATTTATGTTCGAAATCTTTGTGTTTACTAATTATTATGATGGTGACAATTAAAAACGAACTATTCAAACTATTAGATTAGATGTTCACATAACAAATGCTTTATATTACCAATGTTTTCATCAAAAATGAAAACAATACGCTCACATTTCTAGAATTTCGTTCATTAACGATTTCCATCAACGATTTGCATTTAGATCACAATTTACGCCTTGAAAATTCACATTTCGCGCGTTTGAAGTGAAATACGAAATATAAAATAATAGGTAAAATAACGGTATATTGATGCATGTAGGCGCGTTCACGTTTCCCTTTCTTTTCATTCCTCATAACCTCTTGAAATTGCAGTTCATTTTTCACTCGTAGAAAACTTTTCGCGAGGCCAATCTAAAGTGGAAGCTGACGATGGCAACGCGCCCGGTTTGCTCCGAAAACGAATCATTCAAACGGAAGCGAACGTTAACGGACAGTCGGAAACTTACGTAACTAAATAGTGTTTTGCTTGATTTACGAAAAATACATCGAGAACGCGCGGAAAGAAAAACAGCAGAGAAATTTCCAGAAATTGGAACATTATGATGTAATCGTTAAATTTCAGATTATATTATTTTATATACATTCGATACAAATAGAGATAGGGTGAAAGGAAGGAATAAGAATAAAAATAAAATAAAAAAAAAGAAAAGAAATAAAACTACGAAATCGAGGCGAGTGTATACTTTTGAAGCGTCTATATGGGTTTTGATGTACGCGTCTCTTTCTTTCCCTCTCTCTCCCTCTTTCTCTCTAGGAATCAAGAAATTTTAGTAGAACTCGGCAGTCGATGAAACTATCATGCAAGTTATTTTAGTCGGAATAAAATAAAAAAGAAAAAGGAGAAAACAAGTAGGGAAAGAATAAATTTCGAATTTAATCGATTTCTATGCAAAAAATTCGAAAAGATATAAATAAAGAAAAGAAAAATAATAACCGGCTTGCCGGCCACATGCCACATGGCTGAACGTCTGCTGCTCCCCTAGACGCCATTATTACATGCAAACGATCTCGGAGAAACGAATCCGCTCTCTTTCTACTCGATTTTTACACCGCCGCAATACACGAAAAATGATATTGAGATTAAATATACTATTCACTCACCGATGATCAGCTTCTGCTGGCCAGCCTTTGGTTGTTCGGGCTGTTTTTCCGGGTCAGCCATGGTGGTGGTGTTAAGGTGTTAAGACACGCCGCTGCCGAACCTAGATGTTCCCGTCTTTCTGGTTGTGGTGTTGGTTCCCTTCTAATGTTCCCAACATGGCTGCGCCTCCAGGCGACCGTACAAACATCCTTCCTGTCTAACGAGCTCTCTGATAGGTTGGCTCACAAACAAAACCGCTCATTTGACCAATCCTGGTTAGAGTTTCACGGAACGCGCGTGACGTAACTCACGCGTTACTTCCTTGATTTCTTTCTCGCTTGCTCGCTTTTTCTCGTGCTTTCTTGCTCCTTTTACCGCGCGCGCCTTTTCTCTCCTGCTCGATCCTCTATACCGATTGCAAACTATTCTATTTTATTACAACTTCTCTCTTTTATTTTCTCGCTTCATTATTTCGAATTTTATTGAATAAAAATGTAATTAGAGTTTTGTAATTTTATCTCTGATTTTTTCTTTTATTTTATGCGATTTATTATATCACATTCAAAAGCATTTTCCTAACGGAAATGCAACATCTAGACATTTCATATCTAAACGTATTTTGTAAACTATGAATATTATTATTATATGTTAAATTCGTATATTAGAATAATTATTTATTTTTGCAATATAAGCTCAACCCAGTTATTAGAATAGCAGCATTAAAAGTTAAATTATACCATTTACGATTATAACCATATTCACGATACTGATTATATTAGACAAATTTCATATGTCATATCCTTTCAGAATACATATAATACCTATAAGATGTGTAGAGAGAAAAAATGCATTTACTATTTGTATAATCTCTATTTGATAAATATTTGACAACGAAATTCATGTAATGATAAATTATGAAATAAAATCATAGTGAATATATAGAAAAAAATGAAATTAGTGAACAATTAATGAGCAATTCTTGTTAATATACAAGCAACCAAGGACGAAGATTGTCAGGAAAGATTGTTAGGAAAGATTGTCATTGCAAATATAAAATGGAACGCTAATCGTACATAATATTCGTATATGATTTCTGTTCAAACTTCATTTTTCAAACTTTATAATGTTTCGTTAAGGAGATACATTTATCTGAGATTATAGAAAAAAAATAATTGAATATTTCTTATAACTGTGACACAATAAATCACACCATTCTTCTCATGTCACATTGAATATTTTATGTTTCTTGATCGGATATGATTCACGAATCACGAATATCTAATATTTTTCTCATTTTATGTTAATTAAATATTAATTTTCTTGACTGCTTTTATATTTTTATTATTTTTTTTATTTTTTTGATCCATTCATCTAATTATTTATTTGTTTCTCTCGGAGAAACAAGATAAATAATTGTCGTTTCAATGAATAAGTTTTAATTTCGAATGCGAAATACGTACCAAATGGGAAATATAAATATTTCTACTACTCATCAAATTTATAAACAATTTAAAAATACTGAACTTAAAAAATACGATTAGAATTAACAATATTAATTTCAACTTTCAAATCTAAAAATATATTTATCGAAATAGTGAGGATTTTTGAAAATCATTTTTTTTACATTATCAAAATATACAAACTTCGTTTGTTTAACTTCCTTCATTTTTGCAAAACAAATTTAAATATCATAATATCATATTCAAAATTCTGTTTTACTTTTTTAATTGAATATTATAAATGCCACTTAAATAAAGTTTAATCTTTAATATTTATCAACTTGGTATTTTGTAAGAATAAATAATAATTTTGCTTGCAATCACTGTGGATCAATGAACGTTAAATATACAGTGTTCTGTAAATGAACACGATTTTAATGTTAGATTTTTTTTTTTAATAAAACAATCACGCGTTTTATTTTTCTATATATATATATATATGTGCGTATTTGTATATGTATATATGTATTATGTATTCTAAATAATGCAATTTAAGCAAACTTTAATCACTGATAGATAAAAATCTGCTTTAACATTTTCATATGTACAAGGTGGATAGGTTTAACAATGGCGAAAAATGTAAAATTAAAATGATAATTCTATTCTATAATTCTGTTCTCAGTCAAATAGAATTGCATCGATTTGAAACATTACTTGACACGAATCTATGAAATTATGATGCTAGAATTACAGAATAACATTATTAAAAAATTAAACGTCGCGTTTATGTATTTCGATGAAGAACTTTATGTAAAAGGCTAGCAAGATTTACATTCTCCATCATCTCAATTTTCTAGTCCGTATATTCCTGGATCTTGGAGCAGTAGAACCACTTCCGATGCTGAACATACCAGGTGTGGGAGCATTGAATGTTGATGTAGAACTCGTTGTTCCAAAATTAATGGATGGAGTTGTTGATGGAGCGGAGAAATTAAATCCTGTAGCTGATTTATTTTAAATACATTATATTAGTAATTATGAAAAGAAAGAAATTATAATTATACGATCAAAATGGAAAATCTTACCTGAATTCGACGTTGTTGTGCCAAATTGGAAAGGTGAGGAAGTGGAAGCAGTTGCGCCAATAGTAGCATTATTGTTAGTATTACTATTGGTACCGAAAGGAAATACAGTAGTGCTTTGTTGTGGTGGCTTTTGATTTGCCCCAAAGGTAAATATATTGCTGGTAGTATTACTTTCATTTGCGTTAGTATTTCCAAAGGTGGGACTCGTTATATTAGGAGTTCCAAATGTCGAAGATTGTGATCCGAATGGCGAAACCTTGTTGTCTCCGAATGTTGCTGTACCATTTGGAGTACCAGTTGCTGCCATACCAAATGTAGGGTTCGATGAGATAGAGGTATTCTGCCCAGAAAATGTGTTATTTGATGCAGAAGAATTGAAATGATTGGTGCCACTATTTGAAGCTCCGAACACGGGACCAGCTGTGTTCTCGCCTCTGAATATTGAATTTCTGACACCAAAATTCTGTGAATCAGAATTCTGAACGTCTGAATTTCCTTTGTTTTGATTTTGTGATCCAAAATCAGAAGTAACAGTATTTGTAGCGCCAAAAGTTGGGACGGATGCGTTGCTTACGGAAATATTTGTAGAACCGAAAGTAGAAACAGTAGAATTGCTTGAAACATTTGCAGTAGCAAATGTAGAGGATGTAGTTGGATGCGAACCGAATAACGCAGAACCACTATTATTTCCAAATACTCCTGGATTATTTTTGAAATTCCCTGTTGAATTTGTTTGACCAAAAATATTATTTGTTGTAGGAAATATAGATGTCGAAGTAGTTGAGTTCACATTTGAAAATAAATTACTACCGACGCTATTCGTTCCACTACTGGTTATTCCCGAAGTGGATAAACTTGTACTAGAACCAAACACTGGTATTGAAGTTGTGTTTGTTATTTGTATAGAAGATCCACCGATATTCGAGAAAATTGGCATTGAATTCGTAGATGCGAATCCTGTTGAAGTAGTAGAAACATTGGAACCAAAAACTGATGTAATTGTGCTTTTAGGAAGAGTAAAGATAGCTGTTGTTGTGTTTGAACTCGAAGGTGTACCAAAAACTGATTGATTTGAATTTGTCGTTGTTGCACCAAAGATAGATTGCGTAGATGATGAATTAGTGAATATGGAACCAGTATTTGAAACAAATTGGGCTGTGTTGCAACTAGTTATTGAAGATGGTGTTCCGAAACTCGAATTTGAATTATTATTTCCAATAGTAAATAGAGTTGTATTTGAATTTGTATTTGAATTCCCAGTCACTGTGTTTGCTGCTGATGACGTATTATTGAAAGAAAATCCAGGTTTGCTATCGTTAGTGGATGAGATGGTAGAAGATACAAAAGTCGAATTTGTCGATGATCCAAAAGTAGGAATGCTAGTTTTTGCATTCGATTGAAAACCGGTACTAGTTGTGATATTCGTGATAGAATTAGTTTGCGTATTACTTTGATTATTCGAAGATGTCATCACTGTGTTAGTAATTATTGAAACCTGCTGAGATGTAGTTACACATCCAAACGCTCCATTATTTTCTGATGTTTTTCCTACTGAACCAAACACAAATCCTTCTGATTTGGACGTCATTACTTGTTTATTAGCGTTGTTTCCAAACGTAAATAGTGGAGTTGACGTGGTTACATTTGATGTAGATACTATTGATGTAGTTATAGTCGATGTTGTAATCGACGTATTATTCGAATTAGCAATATTTGTGATACTCGTAAATGGCGTCATATTTATTTTAGTGGCAATCGATGTTGATTCTAAACTTTGTTCTTTGCTTTTCACAATAGTGCTTGAAGTCATTGAATTTGAATGAGTTGATGTGAAAATTAAGTTATTATTTCCAATCGATACGTTCGAATTTGTTGTACTTTGAGAAATTGATTTCGAGATATTTTGATTCGCCTCGGTTTTCGCATTTGTTATAGTTGTACTCATAGAAACTGGTGAAGATATTGGAGTAGTGGTTATAAAATTTCCAAAAATGCTGCTTGTTGTAGAAATAACTGAAAGAGATTTGTTATTTGCAGAAACTGAATCTACAACACGTATTGGCGAAGTATTTGCCGTTGATGTAACCGAAGCTGATTTATCGAAATTAAATGTTTGTACATTCGAACTTATTGGACTGGATGTAGTTGTATTCGAAATAATAGATTGAGATATAATTTCGGATTTCGTACTGGTTAATGTAATTTTGGGTGCAGCATTATCTATTTTACCTGATACGGAAGTTGAAATGCTTTCATTTTTACTCTTAAATATAGTAGCAAAATTTGTATTTGAGGAACTATCTTTATCTGATAAATTAAAAGTCACGTGTTTTGGTGACTTTGTATTGAATTCACTAGTACCAGGATTAGGAGCTACAGCCGATGTAGAAATGGGTGTGGTATTGACGTTTGTTGTAGTAGTCGAAGAATTAAGTGTCACACAAGTGACAGGGCATGCAACAGGTTTAACAATATTTACTTCTTCCGCTTGAATTACCACGTCCGGATTTATTTGACTGGCCGCTAAAAACGCAAACGAATAGTCTTAAATTAAAAATCAATGTACTAATAGATTAAATTTACTTACCTTTACCAGATATGGCATCAAACATACTCTGAAGTCTTGCCCTCATACTTGTTTGTCTCATATCAGCAATATCTTCCTTTTTTATCTCTTCTACATCATCAGTAGTAAATTTTGCTCGTATATTACCTTGTTCTTCAACTAGCATTCGTAACTTTTCATTTCTTTCTGGTTCTGCTCTCATAAATAACTTGTGTGTTAACTTTGTTGAATCTGTAGCTATCATTGATTTTATCGAATGATCTTTATCATTATTTTGTGTGTTTAAATATTTCGTATGAGCGAAATTATCATCTGATTCATATTCTATACTTTTATTACTTGTTTTTAGAATTCCCTTTAATGGAGAATATTCTGGTAGTTTCTCAACAGAATTACACACATCTGAATTATTTTTCTTTTCTGTTATTTCATGGTTATGATGTTTTGGACTTGCATTTGAAACTTGCACTAATGTTTGTGTACTAGCATTTTGTACGCATTCCAAAGATTTAAAATGTTTTTCAAAATCTGGTGTTCCACTCCGTGAAAAATCTCCTACAATAAATGAAGCAAATCTATAATAAAATGTTTTATTTTTACAACATTATAAATAATTTTGTTTTTTACTATTACTTACTAGCTTTTCTTTTAACACCAGAAACAACATGCTTACTAGAACTAAGTGAATTTATAATATCATAACATGATGGTGTTTTAGTTCGTTTTGTTGGTCGAATAGTTTTACTACTATGGGGAGATGTATCATCTTCTGATTTTAAGGATTCTTCTCTGCTTCTTTTTTGTTTTGTTTCATCTTGTGTTTCAAATTTTTTATTAATAATACCATCTGTTCGTTGTTTCTTTGCTAGATCTGAAGTAACATCTTCTCTTGATGCATGTCTCTTCAATGAAATTTCTCTTAAAGCTTGGGCAACACTAGGTGAGAAGCAACTACTATCTGACTGATGTGAATTTGTCAAAATGTTTTGTTTTGATGGAGAACATCGTATAGTATGAGACGGTGCTACTCTAACTGTGACTGGTGTTCTTGTCTTCACAGATTTTGCATTAATCAATGGAACTGAAGTAGCATGAAGATTTACTTTTGGAAATTGTCCTACATGATATTTAGATTGATGAGTTAATTTATTATTGGCTTCAGCCACATATTTAGTTAATCGACTTGTAAGTCCAGGTGAGGTTACATCATTATATACTCTGTAATAATTGTTATAATATTTCTATAATATTTATGCAAATATATAGAATCATAAAGATTTATGATAAATCAAATTAATTTTTTACTTACTTTGGATCAATATTATATCTAGTTGATGATAAAAGAGGTCCTGCTTGAACATCTGTTCTTTCTTCTGTTTTCGTATCTGCTTTAGAATTTGTACGAAAATTCCATGAAGAACCTTCAGCATCAAAATATTTTGTATCTTCCATTTGCATCATAGCATGATTCTGTCCATATATAGGAGATCTTTTCGATAACATTTGACCACAAGGTGATAATTTGAATGTTTGATTTTCTAATTCTTCTTTATTACGTGGAAATGTTCGTATCGAAGTACGTTTAGTGATAAAGGAATTATGATCATAAGGAGAATGACCAGAATTATGATAAAAATTATTTTTAAAATTAATATCATCTGATACATTGGCTTTTTGTAAATTTTTTGAAATTGGACTAAGCTCTGCAATCGGTTCGAAGTGGGCAGAGTTTTTCCTAGTTGGATAAGGGTCACTGCTAAGCTGATAATTCAATCCTCGACGTCTTTCCATCCTAGAATAGGTTTGGGTTAGGTATCGTTTTCGAAATTGACGATTTGCAGTTTCCAAAAATTGGCGAATGTATTGATATATGTGATCGATAATAGTCTCAAAACTTGTACGAACTTCGGAAAAGAAGTGTTTGCAGTAATCAAGCAGAAGGAACGCGTGCGGCGACAATAAGCTGTCGTTAATAATCAAAGAGTAACACGCATAGATTGTAAAAAACAATGAAATCGTAAGAATAAGTATCGGCCCCCAAACGTTGTACAGAAACACGCACCCACTCAACACACTTACTAACACGATGACACTCCGATTTCCTAATTTCCACATATTATTTCAAAAAAGTAACCTCTCCATGTTTGAAAAGAGCACATTCACCGAATTACCGGAACCTTGCTGTATTAAGCTCAACGACATTATCGACATAGCAACTACTACGTGATACTAAGTATTGTCTTCTGAATTATGTATATTTTTTTAAAATTCATTAAAAATATTTTAAAAAGAATTTTAGATTTTATTATTAAATCAATAATTACATAATAAATCATTGAAAAAGTTTTTATGATTTCTATTATGATCTATCTTTTATAGTCAAAGTTTTGGTGTTGTTTCAATTCTTAGACTCATATGAAGCGCCATCACTAATTTTAATGTTAAGTTAGTCCAATAATTATTAATATTTGAAATTCAAATAGTTATGACTTAAAAAAATATCTATTTATTAATTTGCAAAGAAAGCATATATATTTTTTATATATTTATAATTTTTATTTAAGAAACAATTATAATTTAAAATAATAGAATTTAAAATAGCTATTAGATCGTTAATGAAATTTAAACTATTATATAAACTATAATTAATTCCAGTTATTATCAAATATGCAATTTATTCTAAAATATTGTATAATGTATGTGAAATAAATTATATAGATAGAATAAAATTTAAAAATATACATAATGTAATATAATGTATATATATAATCTAATTATATTGATAATTGTAATTAATTATATTGTAATTTTATATAATAAATTACAAATATTTATATATTTATATGTTCAAAATTACAAAATTATATTATTTCAATATATTAATATTATATTAATATGTATTTTTAAAAAAAATTATTTTTTATCATAATTAGTTTTAATTCCAATCAGTTACTATTATTATTGTAATTATATTTTTTAGTAATATTAAAAAATAGAAAAAATAGAATTGTATTGAAACTATAAAATATTCAATATATATAAAAAATATATATATTTCGTATAAGATAGCTAGATACTATTAGATCTATTGTTATATTTTCTTTATACTTAAATATATATAATTTATTAAGTTATATATTTAAATAAAATTTTATTATTTTAATTATTTTTAAAATCAAAAATATTTAGTTATCATACACAAAATTAAAAATAAATTAATTATAATATTTAAAAACAAAAAAATACGATATATATATATATGGGAATGGCACGTTTGAAAAAAGTATATAGATACTTTTTTCAAATAATTTGATTGAAATAATCCTTATTTTATTTTATTTAAAATATTATATAAATTATATGTAATGTAATTAAATGGATCTTTAATATTTTCATTTTAATTATTATTCACTCTTGTACATTAATATGTACATAAATTTATTAATTTATTATTAAAATGGACATTAATTTAAATAAATAGAAAATTATTCTAAATGTTTGGATTTTTTAGCGTTTCTTTGTTCAGATTTAAGATTTAAGAAACGGATCGGTCCAGAATCCACTTGTTTCAGTTTTCACATTGGTAGTGCACGTGGGAACTCCTCGTGATAATAGAAATAGAAAGGTTAATAGATTCACATTCTATCGACCTATTTTATTAACAACCTCTTTTGTAACTGTATTTTATAGTAAAGTAGGCAATGTCGTGGCTTTTCGGATATCGTAATGCACAACCGCAAGACTTCTCACAGTTTGTACAACCACCGGCATCCATTGGAAGTGGAGGTGGAGATGATCGTACACCACCACCGAGAATTTCTCAAATGGAACCCTATCGATTTGATTCGAGTGCTTTGGAAAGAGCAGCGGCAGCTGCCAAAGAACTTGAAAAATCTAGTATGATGAGTTGCTTTCATTAATTTTTCTTATTAAATTGTTACACTAGATTACGTAAGCAAAAAACAACTAGGTTAAGAATCTCATGCTCTGATACAATATTTCATAACTCTATAATCATATAATGATGACATTCTTGAATGAAATTTTAAAAGATGATTTTCATAAATGAAAATAATCATGAAATGAAAAGTTATAATTTTATTTAAATGATATAAACATTTATTTAAATGATATAACATTTAACGTACGTTTAATATACGTTTTTTTTATTATAATTATTCATTCAAAAATTTATTTTATTATCCATTGTAGAATGATAATTTCATTTATTATGGATAGAATTATTATTTAAAATAGAAAATCAATAGTAGAAAATAAATGAGTTATTCTTTACATTATATAAAACAAAATTATTATTATTATTATTATTTTAATTTTATAGTGCATGCTAAAGAAGCATTGGAATTATCTAAAATGCAAGAAACTACTAAACAGATGGAAAGACAAGCAGAAGTAAAAAAGTATGAAGCAAGTATAGAGCAAATGAAAGCAGAACAAAAACGCATTGATGGGGAAGAAAGGAGAAAAGTTTTACAAGAAGAAACAAAACAACATCAAATGCGAGCGCAGTATCAAGATCAATTGGCAAGAAAACGGTATGATGATCAATTAATACAACAACAGAGAATGAATGATGAAAATTTAAGAAGACAGGAAGAATCAGTGGCAAAACAAGAAGCAATGAGAAAAGCTACTATAGAACATGAAATGGATTTAAGACACAAAAATGAAATGAAAAAATTGGAAGCAGAAATTAAAGCAAAAGCAAAAATAGATAGAGAAAATCAAGATTTGAATTTAGAGAAAATTAGAGTGAAAGCATCTGAAAAACGAGTAACAGTTTTAGAATCTATAAAGTTAGTAAAAATAAATATTAATATACAATGTAATAAAAATATTAAATGTATAAAATTATATTTATCGAATTTTTTTTCAGAACCGCTGGTTCGGTATTAGGCACTGGTATGACTGCTTTTCTTCAAGATTGGGATAAAATTCTTGCTGCGGCTGGAGGTTTATCTCTATTGGCTTTTGGTGTATATACTGCGAAAGGCACAACTGGTGTAGCTGCACGATATATAGAATCGCGATTAGGAAAACCATCCCTCGTTCGAGAAACTTCTAGATTTACGGTATTAGATACGTTACGGCATCCTATTCAAGCAGTCAAGAAACTAAAAGATAAGCAGACCGATGCTCTATCTGGTGTTGTTTTAGCACCAAAACTTGAAGAAAGATTACGCGACATTGCAATAGCTACAAAAAATACAAAACTAAATCGCGGAATGTATAGAAATATATTGATGCATGGACCTCCTGGAACAGGTAAAACAATGTTCGCTAAAAAATTAGCAGAACATTCGGGTATGGATTATGCAATTGTAACTGGTGGTGATTTGGCACCATTGGGTCGAGACGGTGTCACTGCTATTCACAAAGTTTTTGATTGGGCGGCAACATCTAGGAAAGGGCTTCTGCTTTTTATTGATGAGGCAGATGCTTTCTTAAGGAAGCGATCGAGCGAACATATCTCAGAAGATTTAAGAGCGATGTTAAATGCATTTCTCTATAGAACTGGTGAGCAGAGCAACAAATTCATGTTGATTCTCGCATCGAATACTCCGGAACAATTTGATTGGGCAGTAAATGATAGATTAGACGAGATGGTAGAGTTTCGTTTACCAGGTCGAGAAGAACGTGAACGTTTAGTTCGACTTTACTTCGATAAATTTGTTCTTCAACCAGCAATTGAAGGGAATAAGAGATTAAAAATTGCGCAATTTGATTACAGCGCTCTTTGTAGTAAAATAGCAGAAATAACAGATGGAATGTCAGGCAGAGAATTAGCAAAATTAGGTGTTACTTGGCAAGCAACAGCTTATGCTTCCGGAGATGGAATATTAACAGAACAAATGGTTATAGATAAATGCAAAGAAGCTGTTAAACAGCATAAACAAAAGGTCATTATTAATTAAAATAATTATTTTTTTATTTTATTTATTTATTTTTTTCTTTTTTTTTAAATAGTGAAAAATTATTTAAAATATTTTCTTTCTTTTTATAATTCCAGGTTCAATGGCAGAGTGAACAAGAAAAACAAGAAGCGAAATCGATTTACGTTCCCGAAATAGAAATTCCGCCTATAAAGACTAAACCTGTAGTTGAAACACCATCGGAAACAACTTCTGTGGCAACAGCTTAATTAATTAATTAATGCACAAAAAATCGCAAAACATATTTTATTAAAAAAATGAATTAGTTAGAATAAATGACAATGTGAAAGGTGTAAATGATATTGTTACAAGAAGATGGATTTAATGATGAGTTTTCATTTTCTATATAAAATATAAATGTATAAATATTTTAAGATAGTATATTTGTTGTAAATTCTTAGCTTGATTAAATATTACGTATACCTTTATATGTATATGTACATATACGTATGTATGTGTTTATGCGCGCGCGTGTATATTATATATTGACAATGTATGTTTAAATACTTCGATTATACAGTTTAAAGAAAAAAATCTTATAAATTTAAAAAGTCATAATTAAAATTCAAACACATTTCAATATTTTCGTTATTCATTTGATTTTCTTTTTTCATTTATTTTCGATAGGTTTCTTAAATTTCATTGAATATTTCATTTCATTCTTAATTATAACTATAAATTAAATTTAATAGTTAAAAATTCTCAGAATTCTAATCATAATTCAACAACTGAATTATTGATAAGTAGTAAAAATAAAATTAATTTAACTGATATCAATTAATAATATCATAAATTGAATGTAGAATTAACATCCAATACATTTTCATGTCACATGATCTAAGAATTGTATAGTCCCAGTTATCATTCTTATGTCACATGTGACATTATCGATTCAAAATGAAGTAAGACAACTAAAAAAGATTAAATTCAAACAATTATCTTTCACAAGAATTATAATCGATTTATCAAATTCAAATTTAAATATTTATATTTGTAAATATAATGTGTAAAAATTGAAATATTTTCAATTTCTTTATGTGAATTTTGACATAAAGAGAATACATGACATTATTAATACGATGCAATAATGTTTGATTTTAATGAAAGTCTATTGTAATTTATAATTTATTAAATTATCATTTTTGTTAGAATTTTTTAATTGCATTTTTTATATTGTTATAATGTATTGAATTCTTTTTAATTTTAGTTTTATATATTATAATAATTTTTAATTTTCTAGTAATTTACAGTTTTAAAATAAATAATAGACATTATTTTTATATTAATATATTTTAAAATTTATAATATATAATATAATGTAATATAATATAGTATATGGATATTTTATAGATATTTCATAGATAATAGTTATAGGAATAGCAAAGATTTTTTCCTTTCTTTCTAAGAAAAAAAAAAGAAATAATCATTTTTATGATTGGAAAATCTAAATTTGAAATTCTTCAAAAATGCAATAATCATACAAAACAAATGTAAAATCTGCAATAAAATTATTACAATAAAAAAAGGAGGTGTTGAAACATAAAATTTCAATTAATTATAAATATTATTAAGATATAAAAGAAAAAAATTATTAATCTTCAGCAGAAAAAACCATTAATATTGATAAAAAATGATTTGCCTGAATACTATATTGAACATAATAGAAGCTTTTATTCATTTCAATATTTCATTTATTTATCGAAATGTATAGAATATATAGTATAAATATGGTAAAAAAATATTTTTGAAAAGAATAAAAAGAATTTATTCTTTAAAATAATATTTTAACAAAAATAGTTATTATTAAAAAAGATAAAAATATTACAAAAAAATTTTTATTACTAATATATTAGATTAAAAACAAAAAGCAAGTATAATTATAAGAACATAATATATAGAATTTCAAAATATATTACATACAATAAAAATTATATAATAAACAAAAATATGTTAAAATTATTTAATAAAAAAGAAATAAATTAACTTAACTTTTTAATGAGAATTAACTAAAACTTTCTAAGTAAAGGAATATATTTTTAGGAAAAGAAATAATTTTTAAAAAATAAATTTATAAATTGTATATATATTATATATTATATTGTATTATATATTATAATTTATATATTTATATATTATAATATATGTTATAAAATTTCATATATTTATATATTTCATTCATTTTAATATGTAAATGTATACTATATATTGTTATATTTCATTATTATGTTTTTATAATAAACATTATATTATATCATATAATTTTCTTATGATTATTTTATTTTTTTTATGTTTGATCAATATTACATTATATTTTGATTTATTTCATTGATAACAAAAGATACAAATTTTTAAAATATCTCTAATTTTTTTAAGATCATTCTGCTTCTTCATTAAATATTAAAATATTCACAAATATTTTTGCAAGATCAATTTTAAAAATCAAAACAAATATAAAAGTTAATATATAAAAATATTAATTGAAACTTATTTATTATTAATTATTATTAATTTACTATTAATTATAAGTAATTTGAATTTATATTAAATAAAGTAAGATAATAGTGATGAAAATAGAATTATTTCTCTCTTATGTTTTGTTTTGTTAAATTTAAAAATTGATTGTAACTTAATATAATTTTATTATTATTTTAATTATAAAAAACAAAGCAAAATAGGAAAAAAAGACAAACAGAATTTTTATACAAAAAAATGTATTGCTTTTATTTTGATAGTACCATAAGATCAGTCTCTTGTTAAAAAGACACTTAATAGAAAGGCACACAAGTACATTTCAATATCCCTTTGGTATTAAATTGATTATTTACCACTAATTATATAGATAAATGTTACAGTTTCATTCAATCTCTAACACGAAGTCCCCAAATACTTGTTCTTCGAACACCAACTGTTGGTCTTGCAACAGAACTATATAGATATTTATTAAGTTGAGTTTCACCACAGGTAACTTGTAATGTTTTTAGTACTGGTTCAGGTATTACACCAAAAACATCCAAATATAGCAAAGATGGCATATATGCCAATGTTACATATGTTGAAGGAGGTATACCATAACAACGACTTAGCGACAAATGTTCTAATTTTGACAAATCAAGTAAACTACGAACAGTATTCATTGTAAGCATAGTACAATCACTCAAATCTAATTCTATTATATCTGGACAACTTTTTACTAAATCTTTGACATCTGAAATAAGACATAAAAATGATATTAATTGGCATAATAATTTTTTTTTTTTAAATACGATATTACACTTACTATCATCTGTCATGGTTTTTCTGCATCCAGCTATATTTAAACGTGTAACGGACGGAGGCAAAGATTTACAAAGTAATATCATAGTCTCAATATCTAAACTACACCAAGCCATATTGACAGCATTAAGACTGGAAAAAGTAAGTAAATTACTTAGTATTAAATTTTTTTCCTATATATTATAACTGATATTATTATAAATAATTTTCCTTACTTTTTAAGTTTCATCAAATTCTTGATACATTCCATGTCTAAACCCTCGCACATTGTTAAGTTTAATATTTCTAAATCATTATTATCACTAATAGCTTTGCAACACAATCTATTTACTGTACATTTTTCTAGAGACAATTTTTTAAGATATTTACATTTAGATAGTAACATAGCCAATCCATTTGGTGAAATTACCGCCATTGAGAGGTCTAAATACTGTAATTTACTAATATAACCATCAGTAAGAACTTCACTATTCTCAAGAAATACAGGATCGGCAATTTCTGCTTGTGCGAGTCGAAGTATTTGCACACCTCTTGGTAATATGTGACCTAATGTACCTTCATTTAATACTTTACTGCCTAAATCTAATCTGCTCCATAATGCTTCATCTCGCGCTATTTGACACCATCGTTTACAAACCAACATGGAACGTACCTAAAATTAATAATCATGAAATATATATTACTTTTTATTATTTTTTTTATTAATTTTTATTTTTATTAATATCTTATTATCTTACCAAACACTTTTTTGGAAGCCACTTTAATATCATTAAAATCATTTCATCGGATAATTTGTTAAATTTATCTTCACCAACAATTGAAGGTTTTCTTTTTCTTCTATAAAGATAAAATTGTTCAAGACTACTTTTTACAGAAGAATCATTAAGATCATTTTTTGAAAAGGTTTCTTTTGTATCAATTAAATTATCTATTTCCATTTTAGAAGAATAACCAGATTCATTTCCAATTGTTGAATATGTTGTAAGTTCATCAGATTCATATGGATCATGATCTAATCTTCGAGTAGCTTCAAAGCTATAGAAAAATATATGAAAATATATGAAATATATGTAAAATAAATAAAAAAATGCATAATTATATCGAAACACAAACCTGTCTATACTGACGGTATCAAAATTGGAACCTCTATAAATATTTTCTTGACTTTGAAAACTATTAATTTTATCACATTGTCCACTGTTATCTGAAATAATTGGTGAAGTTGTCCGTTCCAGAGAACCAGTCTTTTTTGTACTTTCGTAACTTGACGCTTCATCTTCTAACATACTAACACCCATATCTTCTAAAATTTCTGGTTCAACAAGATTTGCATCTCCTGAATATGACCATTTTGTATTATTTTTGGAAGCACTATTTAAGGTATCATTTAAATTGTTACAACTGTCATCTAGGCGTAGTCGTTTGCTATAAGACATATTTTTAGAAACAAGATTAATTATTAAATATTCTTGAAAGAACTTTTAATTACATCATATAGTTTGGTGTAAAGAAAAAAAATAAAAAAGGCAACCTGTTCCACCAGGGTGAAGAAGGCGGTCCTGACATAGTAATTCCAGAGTCTTCCCTTAACCAAGTATGTTTTGTGTCACAAATGTGTACAGGTTTGGAACATAAGCATACAGAATGGCAGTTGGCAAAGATTATGTTTAATTTAAATTATAAACAGTTTAATATTTACAAATGATTAACTGATTTAAGGTCGTTATTGAGCTGAACATACATAACATTTATAATTCCAAATATAGAATAAAAAATTGATAGGATAAAAATATAGATTTATTTTCATCAAAATTTATATTTACAATCCATTAAATACTTTTTAATTATTAATATTAGAAATTATTTAATTAGTAATTAATTATATTAATATTTAACGATTAGAATGATATATAATCAATAAAAACTATTAAAAAAAAGCAATTTAATAGATACAAGAATATGAAATTAATAAATTTTTTAAATGAATATTATAAAGTACAAAATATTTCTGAAGTTTTTACAATAAATTGAAAAATTCAATTTTTTATTATTCTAAAAAATTATCATATCATAAAAAAATATATTAAGTCAAGTAAAATAATAGTTTGCTAAATTAATACAATGGAAATAGAAAGTAATTTTTTTTCAAAACATAGAGCAATTAATCTAATTAGACCTGAAGAGAATAATTTGGAAAAAAAATGTTTTCTATATGTTCAGTTAATAAATTTGAAATTTATAAATCTAGTATTTTTTTCACTTCATGTAAAAAACTAATAAGCAACGATAGAAAATGAACATTTACTATATCTTGTGAATACAATTCACGACTCACCACTGGCAGAGGTTCTTAACCTTACCTATGCGCGCGAAATAACGCACCTGCATCATCCTGAGTAACAGGTAAGAGAGACGTTTGCTATGATTCAGGACTTCTTTTACAAAAAGGGGGGATTGCCGTGAAATTAATTTACCTTTCAGGTGGTGAAAATTCTTCAGAATTGTCCAAGCAATCTTCACTAAGTCTCGTGTGTTCCGCCACGCCGGAATTCATTTTTGGCGGAATCCCGTCACAACACCGTTTTTTCAATCGCTACTGGTTGTACGTACAGAAAACAATCGCTAGCGGTAAGTTCCAATTGCTCGAATCGCTTGCGACGATTCGAGATATTCCGTTGGTCTTGTATCTGATTGGTCAGTATTATATATATTTTGAGATGGCGGGAAATCAAGAAATTGATTGCGCGGCAACTGTTGCTATCTGATGCATCCGCTCGGCGCTGCTGTGCTTTTTGAAAATAAATGCTTTCTTAGAAACTAACGACCAACTTAAAACTCGAAAAATCTCTTTCAATCTCACCAGATAAGTTTGCATGTATAATTAATTTTTGTTTACTTTTAATAGACGAATAAATACACATTTTAAATTAAAAAAATAAAATAAATAAACATATAAATAATGTAAGATACTTTTACATTATTGCTTTAAATTTCTAAATTTTCGATTTTCCGCATTATTAGTGTCTATCCCAAAATTTATCAAGTCTGTTGTTTTTTTACGAAAATCGAGTCGAGATTCAATCGGTCGTAATCCCCGTTCATACCACCACCCATATCTAAAATTGAAAAGTAAAAATAATTAAGACACGAAGAAATCAGAATTGAAATTTGTAACTCATTTCTTTAAGAGAATTCAAATTACGCATAACTAGTAAGTATGGCCGGTCCTTTTCTATAATCACAATTATTTTCCTTTTGTTCCGTACTTTTTTCATGCGTCTCAATCGCATTAAAATTCTCTGGTGTATTCTCATATTTCGAATAATATTTTGACGTGATCAAATCACCTACAATATATCATCCATAATGATTATTCTAAATGGTACAAAATGGGAAATAATAATAATGATGAAACAATGACAAACATTTATGTGCAATCTATACCAGATATGTGTGTAAAAAATTGTGAATTATATATATCTATTTCATATTTATTAGAAAATTTTGTAAAATTATCAAATTCGAAAAAAAAAAAGAAAAAAAATAAATGTAATATATGGGAATTGAATAAATTTTCTAAAATATAATAATAAAATAATAAAATATAACAATATAAATCAAATTATAGATCAATGAAACAAACATTCAATGGTTAATTAATTTATACACAATAATTGAAAATTTTATTTTTTAGAGAAAACTGTTTTAGAGTTTTATTTATGCAATATATATTTTTAAATGAATTTTTCGTTTATGTTTTTCGATAATTAATTACATTTTATCGTAAATGAATTTTCAAAGAAATCCTAGAAAAGCAAAGTCAGAAACTTTGGATTTGGACCTAGAGAAAACTATGTCTTTCTAGGATGGAAAATTCTAGGGAAACTTTTTCACCGCACTCCCACGCTTTAGGAAAAGCATATTCAAGGTGCAACATGGACGAAGCAATTTGGAACGTGCGGAAGTGAATTTCTGATTGGCTAACTGCATCATTTTGTTATTAGCCAATTAAAAACGTCTAGAAAAAAAAAAATAATCGGAAAACTAGGGAAAAATCAAGATATTTTCTCGAAGTTTTCAAGTATGTTGTCCATTGTGGTAGAATAAAAGATAAAGAATCTAAATTTTCATTATACACGTAATCCCTATTTCTTTAAAATATATAATATAATAAATTTTATATGCATGCATAAAAAATGGTAAACTATAATAAAATAAACAAAATTTTCAAAAATTAAATAACATTTCATTTTGTTATTTTCAATAGTAGAATAGTTGTTGTTTGGCATTATTTTAATGAAAAATTTAATCAATTCTATGTTCCATTAATGAAAAAAGAAACTATGAAAAGTTATAAATATTTCAATCGATGACCTATTCGAATATGATGTTTCTTATAATCGTTCAATAAAATGTTAAATTATATCACTGTCTTAATTTAATTTAATTCATTTATAATAATTTCGCTTCCAGATATCAAAATAATAAGAAAATTAAAAGAAAAATACAAGTGCACATGATATCACGCTTATTTATCACAAAAAAATATATCTACCATTGATTTTCGATACACGTATGTTTGATTTGCCAAGCAATCTATCTTTAGAGAAGCATAATTTAAACGGTGGTGGTTTTTCAACCTGTTTATCCATCATCGATGAACTCGTACCACAAGAATTAATTCTATCCATCGTCTTCTTTTTTACAAATTTAACAAAGCAACTGTTTTTATTCGTCAGATTGATGATGATCACTGTGCAATGTTACCAAGATGACATTCAATAAAAGTGAAAGGGACGAAGGTAGGGGTATATTTATTTGGTCGATATATTTGGAGGAATTACATACAAGAGGAAGAAAACATTGGAGCTATACAAAGTTTTCGATTTTTGATTTTTTCAGAATAAATTATGTGGATCAGATATAATTGTAAAAATTGTTTTATTTTGACACATATATGATAATATGATTGAATAATTAAAAATGATCTAATATAATAATAATTGATTTTAATATATTTTAGTGTTTTTCGAGTATTTTCCATATTATTCGAATAGTTTTATTAAGATATTTAAAATTGATAAGTGCAATAAATTTAAAAAATATTATCAATAAATTTTAAGTAATAAATTAAAAATTTTTTAAACATAAATTATAATATACTTATAAATTTAAACAAAACATAAAAACATTGCTGATAATAAAATAAAAATTTAAACCTTTATAAAAATAAAGATTATAAATATTTAGAATAGAAATTTGAAGAGATTAAAAAACTATTAACATTATTTAATTGTAACATTATAAATAATGTTATTATATTAATAATGTTATTAATTAATAAGAGACAATAACATTTATATAAAGCAAATTATAATTTTAATATTTTTAATTTGTAGAAAAATAAAATATCAATTTCCAAAAATTTTTCAATAAATGTTCAATCGTGAATTAAAATATGTTCAAAACTTTAAAATAAATTATTTAATCTAATCATCTACATTTTAATTTTATAATTTTATATTTTGCAAATATTTCCAGAATATAAAATATACATAATACATAAGATTTTAGATTTTTCAATACTAATTCAGAATTCTGAAGATGAAAATAATTTAAAATATGAAATATTCCAATGACTTTTATTAGATTAATAAATAATGAAGAAATATTGATTAATCAAACTTACAAATAAAATGATTAACTGTATTTAATTAATTTTGAGAAGTAACTAACAATTATGTTGTATCTAATAATGAAAAGAATTTAGATATCATAAAAATTTTAGAAATTAAGATTAGAAATTAAAATTATAGTTTTTACATTACATTTTTGATTAGATTGTAAAAGAAAAAATAATGGAATATCACTATTCCAAATTATCTATCAGCTTAACGAAAATTCTTATTTTGCATCTTACTTAAATTTTTGAAGATATATACGTGTCAAAAACTGGAGTTTCAAGTCAAAAAATTAACGAGGAATTGAAAAAGTGAGTTAATCGAGCGCGTATATGCATTTCTTTTGGTTCAAAAATAAATGATAAAAAAAAGATTGGAATTGATTTGAGAAAAATCCATGATACTTTCGACAGTTAATACAACAAATCGGAAAAATTCTCAAATTGATCAAGAATATCGTTGTAGATAGAGACAGAGAAATTATTAGACCGCAAACAATCAGATATATTTGCCAGTTTATCGATTAAATGCTATTTTATTAGGAAGCTTACAAAGTTCTCATAAAGATTTGCTCGCTTTTACACGGAAAAAACAATGCCGTTCGCAAACTTTTACGATTCCCAATAATCCCGAAAATCCTCCCTTTCTTCATCATTCCCTTTCTCACCTTTCTTTCACATCTCGAATTTTCGCACTCAAATTACTTTACAAGAGATTATTTTTTTTAACTTTTTCCTCTCCTTTTTTTTTTCTTTTTTTCTTTTTTTGGAAATTGTTTATCTATCCGTACGATCGAGATATCATACACATAGAAATATGCAATTATGCTTTACACCTTCGCATTTTATCGTATCTGTGAAATGCATTCTTTTCGTTCTTATTATTAACCGCTTTTGTTGTCCGTTCGTTTCCTTTTTCTCTCGTTTCTTTTTTTTTCATTCTCATTCGATCGCTTTCCGTGCGAAAGAGAACTTTTTAAAAGTTTCGCATCTTTTTTTCACAGAAAAAAAGGACGAGCATCGTTCTTACGATCAATTCGTAATTCTTGTCACAATATAGCCAATATAGATATCATCCAAAAATCGATGAAGGAGAGCAACGACGGGGCTTCTTCGTAAGTTATTTTACGGTATGAAAACTGGAAAGGAATCGAAATACAACGTCTCCCGGTCCGGAGCAAATGGCTGAAATAAAAAGCAGACGAGGAAAAAAAGAAAAAAGAAAAAAAAAAAACCGATGTTCGTTTGAAAAGTACTCGTGACATTTTTTTCTTTTTTATTCGTTCTTTAAGGAATTTTTCATTTTTCTCTCATTCTTTCATCCTCTCATTCTCTCATTCTCTCTTTCTCTTTCTTTTATACTATTTTTCTTTGTCTAAAATAAAGAACCGTAATGAAAATGCTATCTCTTCCGGGGTATACGTAACACGGCCTTTTCTCTCGTTTTCGAAATTTTTATAAATTTGGAAAAAAATTATTATTATTATCATTTTTCAAAGACAAAAATGCCAAAAAAAAAAAAAAGAAGTCGAAAGCATTTTGTATTACCCGGAAGAAACTCACAAGCAATGTTTTACGCAAAGCCGTGTCTTTGTATACCGTTGCGATATGTCGAGAGTTTGCAATATGTATATCTTTTTGATCGGCTCGTGTAGTTTTCCGAGACCGATCTATCGAAAAATTGTCCACATCGAAAAATATTCTCATCCTAATTTCGCACAAGATCACAAAATTCCATTCAAGATTCACAAAAATAGCGTACACAGGGTAAACATAACCTGTACGCTTACTCCTTACTGTGTTGTCTTTGATTGATTTTTAGAAATGAGAATTGTCAAAGCTTTGAGAATGGAAAAAAAAAAAATATATGCGCAATATTTTAATTCTCCCTTTTATCCGACTAGTACACGCTTTTTAAGCGCTGTTACACCGTTCAATGAACGAATAAACGAACAAATGAATAAACGAACAAACGAAGCTATGCTACAAGTGCATTCGCGTAGTACGGTTGAATCGCGACCTCTTTTTTTCTCTCTCTCTCTCTCTCTCTCTCTCTTTTGAATGATAGTCGAAGAAAGACTCGTCGGTATAGCGCAGCGGTACCTTAGCACATAATTTTATAAACCTATACTAAGGTGTTTATTCTCTCGCTTATACACTAAATATTATTTTTTCCCGTTCGAGTTCGTAACATACACATACACATGCACGCGTACGCACACACATACACACATACACATACACACGCACACGACATACCAACTTATATATATACACCCATAGAGACGCATACAGAAAGAGCACGTATTTTATTCGCGCGTGTAATTCTTTCGTCTATACGAACGAAACGAAGATAGACAGATAGGACAGGCATACAGACGAACAAACACTCACGCATTCACATTACAATTTTATAGATCTATATTATTATGGCCATGGATATTTCTTCCTCTTTTTATATTCTGATTCGATTGCTTTCCTTACACAATATTTGTCGCTGCTCGTCCTTTACTCTACGCACTCTCTTCTCGCATTTGAATATCCCTTCGAAAAAGCATTTTTATCTACGCCGCATCGTTAACATATTGACGATATGAAACGGTGCACGCTCGATCGATATCAGGTTGGCGTCACTGTCGCTTCGAAAAAAACGACAATGGGATGATGGCGTGTGGTTCAAGGGAGCAAAAATTGTAACGAAACACATCCTGAAATAAAACAATATCGCGCGAGAAATAGATATCGGTCGAGAATGCATTTTTTTTAGTTTTCTCATGAAACTATTGTATTACCAAGACTGTGGTTGATTACGCCATACGCTATTGTACATACATATACTATAAATGAACGAACGGAAACAAGTAACAAAAATGTATCGTTAAAAATTCGAAGATGCAGTTTTTGAGAGAAAGATGTCAATCGATAACGTCGATTAGTAGCAAGAATTAGGCTATGAAAGGTATGATATTATTACTCGTGAAGATGAAAATGTTCAATCGTTCGATTCAATCCTTTATTATTTCATCTTTTTCTCTTTTTCTCTTTCTCTCTCCATTATTTTCATTTTTCTCTTCGCATTCGTATATTCTTTCCACTACCTCTCATCATACCTTTCGATTTACGAAAGAATTAAGAATAAAGAAATTGGGAGAAGAATATGAGAAAATTACGAAGAAATTATGAAAAAATTACGAAAAAAAAAAAGAATTACGAAAAAGAAAATCGCGATACATTCGTGTTTCTTGATGGCTTCCATGATTAAAGAAATCATGGTTGTAATTAATGTGTAACGCTTTTTTTCGTCTCTACGTCGTAAGCACGTGCAATGACGCATGCGTGTTCTCACATGATTTTTCTCTCGCTAGACGACAAATCGATAACGTTATTCTCGCTAACAAATATTTCAATTTTCAAGGGAAATGCCGAATTTCCCTCGAAATTTGAGACATTTGGACGAGCATAACACGATGGAATAACCAAAGATTTGTTAACGATCGATTATACCGCTGTGGTCTTGTGACATTTGCTCTCCATGGGAATTGAATAAAGGTTATGTGACAAAATGATATTTATGTTTTACGTAAGAAAGTTCAGAAAGATCGAATATCCTCGAGAGGAAAGTTTAGTAATGTTAATAATCGATCTTTATGAATATCGATTTTCTGTTATTACCGTGTCATCATGCCGTTGGACAAAGTTTTTTTTTTCAGGGTTAATTTGAAGAAAGAACAAATAACGATTAATTTTTCAACCCTGGATGGACTTCGATCGCATACAAATATCATAAGCTCTTTCTTCTTGGTTTCCTTCAAACGCGATAGTGTGTATGTAATTTATAACAAATTTGCGCAGCTCATTGTAACTGCCCTGAGTAAAGAATCCCCCCACCACAGCGCGACTCATCACTGTAACAATTATATACGAAAGTATAAAATGAACAATAAACAAATCTCAATTATCTGTTAGTTATCTATTATTAATTAATCTATTATTATTATTATTAATTTATCCATTCCTCAAAGAAAACATGTTTGCCATCGTATCGAATAAAAATCACTAGACGATAATATAGAAGGATAATACTTCGCGTATCATTCACGTTTCAGAAATACGATATACGATTGCAATCTTCCATCATATAAAAAATGCAACATCCATTATTTGCATATGGCATATTCATATTTTATTTATATTTTACGTAAGAAAAATTATATCGATCGAAGGAAAGTTTTTGGTTATCACTTGCAATCAACAGAGTCGAATCGCAACTGTAGATGGGTAGACGATAAAATGACATTTCGTCGATAAAACTCTACAAAAATACATAACAGTAATTAATGGATGTGATTTTTGTGTAATCTAGGTTTTTCTTCGAGAAAGTTCACCCGTTAACGTACGTGCGCATGTGCACGTTATCGGATATATCTCTCGATATCTCTCTCTCTCTCTCTCTCTGTGCTTCGTGTACATCTTCATTTCACTCCTTCATTCGGTATACTCTTAAATCACTTACGACGCAGGTACATTTTTTTTTCTGTATTTTTTTTCTTATTTTTTTTTTCCTCTTTTTGTTAAACTAACTTTTTTTTTTTTTTTATTTTTTTATCATCCTTATGTACTAAACTCCCTACAAAGATGCTTAAGAGACATTTACAAAAAATGGCCGTAATTATCGTTCCCCTTTTCCTTTCGATACAAACGCGTTTTTATTCCTTTCTTGGAATCTTCTTTAAAACATTTTTCACAACTTACACTCTACTACATTCTTAGAAACCTACTGAGCAAACTATTCGTAACATGCACCAAGATGCGCGGTTTAATCTTCTTATACCATTATACATGTTTTTATCGTTCGAAGTTGCTGTTGCTGTATTTCATCATTCTCAACAGATTATTATTATTAGAAAAGAAAAAAAAAAAAACTCGGAAATATTTCGTTAAATCGTACCTACGCGTTTTCCAAAAATATTTAAGATGAAACTAAGAAACTAAAAATAAACAAAGCAAATATGTAGATATGTATTATCGATAATTGATTCTTCATCAAACACAAATCATTTTCTCTTCTTTAGCGTCTTTCTGTGTATAGCCGTTTCGATAAATCGATATGAACGAGCATATACACATGAATTTCTCTCTCTAGATACTATATAACAGCGAAAGTACAGAAACATTATCTACCATGACTTATTTTTTTTTATTTTTTTATTATTTTTTTTTTTTCTTTAATATTATGCTATATGTTTTATCTAATGAATATTAACAGTGGAATGTACATATTACAGATTTGAAGTTCCTATACGTTCCATACTAATAAAGAATTTTAAATTTGAACCGGAATAGAAATATATTTTGTGATTGTTTTGACTTTTTTATATGTACATATGTTAAAATGTACAAATGTTAAAATCGTACACCTTAATATGTGGAAAATTTTTACTTATAAATTAAAAAACTTGTTTGTTTTGACAACCAACAATTTTTTTTATTTATTTTTGTCCTTTGAAGATATTTGGCAAGTAGAATTCAATAATATAAGTTTCACATCCGGAAAATCATTGTATATCAAAAGTTATGGATTTAAAAATGCGATTTACTGTATAAAAAAGACAGCAAATGAAGAATAGAACATTGAATTTGTAAATATGTGAAATATATAATACAGATAAGATGGCTACTAG
Source organism: Apis mellifera (assembly GCF_003254395.2). NCBI lineage: Eukaryota > Metazoa > Arthropoda > Insecta > Hymenoptera > Apidae > Apis > Apis mellifera. Next base: position 1,112,130 of record NC_037653.1, read on the forward strand.
GACGGCACTTTTTTCATTACATAGTGTCATATGTGATTTTATCTGTAAATATGATATTTTTGGCTAATATATGTGCTTATTTTTATAAATATATTGAATCTATTGGAATTAATCAATCTTTTGTTTAATCAACAAGTAATTTCTGCACAGTATATTAATTGAAAATTAGACTAAATTAGATTAAGTTAGATGAAGAAATTTTCAAAATGCCATCAAGTTATAATGATTTTTTAAATTTATTTAGGCAATGAATCATCCAAACGAACTAGAATTTAACTGCAATTTCAAATTAAAAATTCTATTTGTATAAATAGAAAAATTAATTAGTAAAAATCTTACATATAGCAAATAACGTTACTATAATTAATAAAATACTTAATAAAAATATATATTTGTTTTCTAATACTTCATGGGATAACCATGACTAGTATCATTTTTTAACATTGATTTAATCGTAGAATTCTTTGGATATTATTATTCCATTTATCTTTAACACAATCCTTTGGTCTTTTTTGATGAAAATATATCTAATTTTTTTCTCATGCCAGACATGCTCATCACACTATATTAATATCCGATGATCAGAATAATGTTTCTGTTATATAAATATTAGATCATCCCATAAGTAATATTATTCTAAAAACAATTATAAAGAATCATTATTGTATATTCTTATTGTAAGTTTTTAAAATAAAATCAAACTATTATTGAGAATATCATAGTGGAAAAATTAAATAATATGTTTTTAATAAAAATAATTGCTATTAGAAAATTACAAAGAAGTTTTTTCCACTTTAATACTTGACTATACACAGTACAGTATCTACATACAAAAGTAATGATATCAAAAATTAAACAATTAATTCTTGTTAATATATATATTAAATCTACATATTCTTTTAATCCAGCATCAAAGAATTATCATCTATTTTCTTTATTACAAAATTTTTTAAATAGCAAAATCTTTGAAAATACAGATCAGAAAATTAAATACATTTAACAAATCTTTTAATTGAAAAGATAAGAAATTTCTTGGCAAAAGAATTAAAATTTTGCTTCCATTGTAAAAAATTAACCTCGCAAATAACACTCAATTGATTAAAAATATATAAATTATAAGATATTATTTTTCTATAGAGGTTATTTCTTTTAAAATAATATTACTTATGAGATGGCCTAATTTTTAATTTATAAATATTATATATCAAATAAGTAAATACAGTTTTGTATTCCCTCAAAAGTTGCTCATTATAAATCAAGTAATAAGCTGTATTCATGTATAAATTATTTTAAGCTTAAAAACCATTGTAAAAGTAATTTATAAGGAAAAATCCATACATTGAGGTGTACGACGTTAAATTGTTACTGTATATATATGAAATTTGTGCTGTATTTGCTTATGTTCGTTCATATTATTTAACGAATATCATTGTAAAGCAACATGCAACATGTAAATCGAACGAATACTGTATCTTTATGAACTTAATAAGTGCAAAAAAAACAAAAAACATTGAATAGTTTTGTCGAAATGAAACTAAAGCGTAACAGGAAGAAAAAGAGAGAAAAAAGAAAAGATAAAAAAAGAGAAAAGAGAGAAAACAGAAAAACGGGAAAAAAAGAAAAAGATATATTCGGATACGATGTTTCTTTAAATCCCGTGTCGGGAATGGAAAAATTTACGAAGAATTATTGTCTGACTGAGTGTCGGTGTACTGTTGGCGCGCAGTTGATTGTGTATCGGAGTGAAGACACGTTTTTATGCCGTCGCCCCATGTGTCGCTGCTACTAGAATATGCTCGTATATGCATGTATAATAATCGTCAATTGTCGAGCAAATCATTGTAATGCGACTCTAGTTATTATTTTTAACGAAACACAACTCTTCTTTTAGCCAATCATAAAGTAGCTTATTATATATCATTGTTACCCTTTGTCAATTATCGATAGATAACATTACTGTACACTTCTTTCGTATCCGTATATGCAGATGTGTAAATATGAATTATACGCGGTACCAAGAAAGGAGATCTTTGTTTTCTCTCGTAAAAATGTCACCTTTCAGCCACTAGGGGACGCGATAACTGCTTTGTTCGTCTGGCGTTCCAGCAGATCTGAACGAGCTTTTAAACGGCGCTGCATCAAACGGCTCTCGCTAGGCGGTGACAAACCGAACAGTTGGTGAAGCGATGAATCCTTACTACCGATCATTCGATTCTTTCCAATGGTTTTTGATTCGATTAGATCGATGCTCGAGCGAACCGAACAAGATTTTACACGCGAATTAGCGTCAAATTCGTTCGAGGAATGAGTCGCGCAAAGCTTACTGTGCTCCGATAATTCGCTGCTTGAATCGGACATGTGCCCGTAAGGATGGTTATCCTCATCCGTGGACGAAGTAGACAATCTCGGTTCCCTCTTCTCCGCTAATTCCTCCAAATTCACGGAGAAATGTTGAAGTACAACACGATTCACAGCCATAGCCGATTCAGCAAACGCCGAGAGTTCTCTGGCAGAATTGTTTCTTCTATGAACGATAAAGATATAATTAATAAATTATCAGAGCTGATCGATAATAAATCTATCTGTTTATATTTAATATTGAACTATCACAAACCTGATAATATGAGGAGTTGTGAGAGATTTTTCGGTATTTTCAACGGAACTTGGACCAGGATTAATCCACGGATGTTTCAGAATACTCTCGGCGCTAAGCCTTTGATGAGCTTCCTTTACCAGCAGGCCTCTGATCAAATCTTTCGCGTCTTCCGAAATACACCTCCACTCGTTGTCCGGGAACTCATACCTGCCCTCCTGAATACTTGTAAATAGAAGCTCTTGGCAAGCTTGACAATTCTCGCCTCTCTCCCAGCCACAGTCGGAGCCGCAATTCCCATAGAAAGGTGGATAACCACAAAGGAGAATGTACATAATCACGCCAAGGCTCCAGAGATCACAACGTTTGTCATAATAATTCGCTTCTCCGATAAAAGCTTCCACAACTTCCGGAGCCATGAAATCGGCACTGCCGACTGGTGTTAAAAGTTGCGGAGTAGCTACAGGACTTGACAATGAGTTGTTGAATTTTATGCCTGAGCCAAGATCAAAATCGCACACTTTAATTGGTGTTAACTTATCCGGATACACGCACAAGATGTTTTCGGGTTTCAGATCCCTGTGAGCGATACCTGCCAAAAAAAAAAAAATATATAAATATATTCGTTCAAATAATTTCAATGTATATTTTAGAATAGTTAAATTTCGTTACCTTTCTTATGAAGGAAATTTAACGCGCTTGCGATCTCTTGAATTATCTGACTTGCTTCTCGTTCACTGAAATGAATTCTTTCTTGTATCCGGCTCAACAATTGACCACCGTTTACTTTCTCGAATACCAAATAAAACTTTTCTTCGTCTTCGAAAAACTCGATTAATTGAATAATGTTTGGGTGTCCTTGACAATGATGAAATGTTTCGACTTCTTTGAATACACGTGCCCGTGCATGACCAGGAATTTTATCAATAATTTTGACAGCATATTCCAGGTCTGTGTAAAGCGACCTGCAAGTCTGAACCGAGGCGTAAGCACCTTCGCCAAGAACTTCGCCAGTCAATCTGTACAGTTCTGAAACAAAATTTATAATTTGATAATTGTAATTAATCTTGAAAAAAATATATATATATGTAAGTACTCTGTATATACGTAAGAAATTTTGAAAAATGAATAAATACACGATAGAAGGGAATAAAGAGAGGTTGGGACTAGGCAGTACGAGGTAGAGAGAAATAGAGGAAAAACCGAGAGAGAGGACCGAGGTTGTCCAAAAATAATCGTACCGCGTCACGTACGCAAAAACAGTTCATGTTTCGTAGTAAGCACATCTTTTATTATTGTTCGTGTGAGTAATGTTACTGTTTTATTCACGTGAAAAAATTGGAAATAGAATTACAAAAAAATTTTGGCGATTTTAATATAATACCCTTTTTTGGTTTTGAAAATTGAGAATCCCATTGGAGGAAGACATGTGTATTGATTTTGATTTTTTTGTTTCTTCAATTTGATTTTCTCTAAATTTGAATAAAAATATACCCGCTTTCTATTAAACTCTTCAATTATTAATTGGATTCATAATATAACGTATATTTAACTTTGATATTATTGCTTACATTACATATTGTCAAAATATTATTTTATAATTGTTATATTGTTTTTAGAAAATTAATCATTGTTAGAGAAAAAAAATTATATCCAAACTATTCATATATTCATGTATTCAATGTTAAGGCCAAAAGAAGATCAAACATAAGTAAATATTCGTTAAGCACTACGCATATAAATATATGTATTCTTTCTATCTTTCTCTCTGTCCGAGAACTTTAAATTTCTTGTTCACTCTTGCCTGACCCCCATCTCACTTTCACAATAACATGATGCTTCCGTTCCATTCTATCCGGCTCGTCGTTCATTTGTTCGTTCCCTGGTTCAACGTTGCAACTATATATTTCAAGCTGCTATCAACTCTCTTTTTACCTTCCCTTTTCTGTTCCCTAACCAACAGTTTTGCTCTCCCCCTAGCTCCCACCTATTTGCCTCACGCCAAAGATACGATTCTGCTTGGCAACACCGCCGACGAATACCTAGCAACCAGAACCCGATAATACACTTCCATGTCTCCACCATACCCATCCACCCCACTCTTCACAGTTAAAGTACATCGTCAATTCAATTCTATATTTTTTTAATTTGATATCATGATACATAATCGATATATTCAATTTGACCATTACATATTATATATTTAATACGTAATATATATTTGTCGATGATATTTTTAATTTTTTTTTTTTAATAATAACTAGTTCTATAATAAATAAAAATTCAATGAACAAAAGGAAAAGATATAATTTTCAAAAATATCGACACATTTAATACGTGCTAAGAAAAGCATAAGTTGTGAATTAATAAAAGATAATTTGTCGTTGAAATACTTTGAAAATTATAAAATTTTTTAATTAATTAAAAGATATCAACAACAAGAAAAAAAGTGTCTATTATTAAAAATATTAAAAAAATTAAGAATAAATAGAATTTCTGTAAACTGTGTTATAATAAAAATAAAAACAAAAATAGTAAAAAATTCACAGTGGAAATTGAATCACAAAGCTAATATAATTGGTATTTGGAAAAAGAATATAAAAAAAAAAATATGAAAGATAAAAAATAAATTTAAAAAAAGAGTTTTTGAAATATATACATATACATGTACGTATCAACGAGTTAACCCGTGGCCCAGATTGTATATGTATAATGTACATATGTAAGTATACGGGTGCACTCATGCTTAGTTCTCTCACTAGTAGCAGTACAGAGCAGGAAGCTTCTCGAACACAAACTCTACAGTACTATACTATACTATATCGTACAAATCGATCGCATGATATGACATAATGGTCTCAAGCAGTGAACTCGGTCAATAATTACAAAAAAAAAAGAAATTATATTTTCATTATTGCAATTTTATTGAAGCTTTTTATTGACATATAAGAATTTAAAATACTATTGATGGATAAAATTAATATCAAATTATTCCTTAATCTTTAAGATGTAACAACATGCATCTTCATGCACATCTACTTTTATTATACAAGATCATAATTTTATGGAATTTTTTTAAAAAAATAATTTCACGAAGAATATATACAAATTAAATAAATATTGATCATGCATTGTGATTCCAAAAATATTTTTAAGTAATTATATTACAAGTAAATGTTTTTAACATTTTCATCATGCATTCCAATTTTTTTTAATAATTAAGTCATTTAATAACATTTAAAAATATAATAATAAATATATGTACATATCAAAACTTGATATGAAATTGTTTTTTTTTTATTGACATATAATTTTTCATAAAATATATTCTATATGACCGGACTAATAAATACAAAAATGATCGGTCATTGTATTAAAAAGAAAAATTAAAATAGTCATGCGGTTAATTATATTATATTAATTTATATAAATTTCTTAAATGAATTATTGTTATTTTAATTTTGAATTTGTACAAGATTATATATTTAAATAAAATAATTATGAAACAGAAAAGAGAGACATTATTAACTCAATTGTATATCCATGAAAACAATTTATAATACAATTTATCATCTGTTATAGATAATATATTATTTGATGATTCTCTTATATAACGCACAGTTCACATCATTCGACCAATATAATTTTGGAACATTTAAAAATAACTCAATGAGAAAATTTTGAAAGACCTTAAGAAATTGTAATAATTATCTATTGTGGTATTGTGTAATGATTGTAAATATAAATGTTCATAGTATCTGTGAACAAATTAGATATTAAATCATGTTCATTGATAACAAATATTTTTATAATTCAGTTAACGTTACACAATACATAATTAAACATTGTTCATGCTTCGTTTTATATATATATTTGTCACATATACGAGCATATAAATTTTTTAACTTTTAACATACACACAAAATCTTTCCATATTGAATTTTACCTTGGAAGCAAGAAGACATTAAGGATGATCCAGAACGTTTCTTCTTGCGTCTTTTGCGCCTAGCTTCTTCTTGTCGAGCTTGCACCGCGCTCATAGATTCGCCCGTGGAATTCACGGTATCTCTGCAATTTGCATCTTCTGAAACAAAAAAAAAAACACATATGTTTAAATAATTACAATTCTGCAATTAAATATAAAAACTATATAAAAAATGAACAAAAGATTTTTTATTTTTTTAAAGATTTTATTAGATATGAAATTGTGGATATAATTAATAAATAATTAATCAAATATTAAAAAAAGAATCTATTTTTTACATTTATTTAGAAAATGTTAAATATACGAATCAATATATTTTGTTATATAAAATAATTTATAAAATAGATTGAAAAAAATTCGAGAATTTTCAGAAACAATTTTTAAAAATTAAACTTAGATATAAAAGAATTTTTAAAAATATAAAATTCAACAATTACATTATAGTTGTTTGTTCGCTAAAAAATTTATTGACCAATCAAAAGAATATATATTAAATTGTGTTAATATTATAACAGACACAATGTACACTGTTTATTTTTGTATATATTTATCTATACATTGGCTGATCTCAAACACGAGATTTTCTCACTTTACATTAACAATATTTATATCATATCATGAATGATTGTACATTTAATTTGTTTTTTTAATTTAAAAGTTCATATATATATGAATATATTAATTTATAGTTTATTAATTTCATAACATTGACATACATTTTCTCAAAGAAATTTTTGTCAATCATAAATTAAATATTGTTAAAATATATAAATCTTGTAAATAATTGAAACGATGTCAATTTGCTAATAATTCAATCAATGAATTTATAAACGAAAACGAAAATATATATATTATATATATTATTACAAAATTAAAAAAAATAAACTGAGTGGTTAAAAAAAATATTAAACAAATTTTTTAAAAATTGTTCGATAAAATATAAAGAATCGCACGTAACCGCCATATTCGATCGAATCGAAAGTGCATGAATTAGTCGCGTAGGTTGACAAGGAGAAACATTGCATATACAAACATGTAATAGATGGATCGATCAAGTAATAGAATAATAAAATTGTAACAATTAACCATTTTCAATCTTCAACATTGTATTTATTATTTAAACTTAATCATCGATTGTTATAAAATCCAAAATTATGAATTGAATTTGAAAAAAAAAACCGGTAAATGCACGTTTTAACCTTCTGGCATAAAAAAAACTCATATTCATTACTGGAAAAAATATGCAATCAAATGAACGTTATTTTCCATATTATTTTAATTATTTTTTCAATACTAAATAATAATTTAGATGAGAATGAATGTATCTTTTGATTGTTTCGCATCGACGATGCAACGCAATGCAATGCAAGAAGCAACACAACCGAGCATTGAGAGCTCAGAGTTCAATGACTGACACAGAAAAGGAACGCCGCCATCTTACGCGAGATATACGTGTACGAAAATATTATTACCGCGTTTGCAAAATCTGTGACAATAGACAAACCAAAATAAACAAATGGAACAACTATACATAAATAAACTACGTCGCCTCTTGTGAATGTTTGCTTGAAGTTATTTAACGCTTAATAGAACGTACGTGAAAATTCAATTTGTTTTAAGTTTAAAATTTATTTCGAAGTATTTTGAAATTAAATGATTTCTTTCTACGAATTGTTTTTCTCATGGAACGTAATAATAAATAATTTTTAATCCGAAAAATTTTTTATACTTTCTCTGAATTGAAATGTTAATTATACCGACATATACTGTATCGATAAAAAAGATATTTTCCAACAAATCAAATTATATTGAACTCTCTTATCCCTTGGAACAAACTATTCCCTTTAAAAAAAGAAGGGTAGCAACGAATTCAACGTACATACAAGGATTCTTCATCTTTCTCTCTTTTTTCTTTCTCTCTCTTATTCCCTCCCCCTTTTACTCTTTGTTTGGGTTACCCTTACCGACACCCCTTACGATTTGCATCCAATTCGAACGAGATCCAACTAACCCACTTTGACCCTTGAAAATAATTCAACAATAAATATATATATATATATATATATATATATATGTATGTACACGTACATACATATATATATATTGCATCGTTGTAATTCTATCACGCTTTGCTTCGATACGTTCTTTCTTTCACATTCACATTCTTCATTGCGTTTTAGCTTCATACACACAGAGTTATTATTCGTCTGTTATTCGTCCCCTTCGACATCGCAATCGTATTTTTAACGGTTTTTATTATTTATTCTATTATTAAAAACGATTTATTAACAAGATATTGAACCAAAAAATATATGAATATATTTTATATGTTGAACAAAATATATTGTAATACAAGAATAGCTATTTTTGTTTCAAAATAGAAAAAAATAAAATAACAATACGTGTATATAGATATATATTAAATAATACATTGATTTAGTCTTTGAATTTTTTATACAATATTTATATCAATTAAATATTTATAATAATTCGGAATGATTAAAATTTTAAATATTAGTTTTAAGAATGTTCATAACTGTCAAAGTTATGATGATTAAATTATAAGAAAATATATTCTATTATAGAGCAAAATATGATAGAAATGAAAATGTAAGTGAACGGATTTAAAATGTAAGTGAAGGATTTTGCAATTTGAATCGAAAGAACGAAGAAGCTGGCAATGTGCGCACCGGCTTCGAGAAAGTTCTTCCGTCAACCGACTCCGATTGTCACGTACCGTGTGCTCTTCAACAATTGATCTTGAAAATTTTCGTCCATTATCTCAATTATTTTATATCCTTTTTTTATTTTTTTGTATAAATTGAACTCGAATTTTCAATCGAAACGATATTTTTCTTTTTTTCGATTAATGACGAAGTTCATATGAGAGAATGACATAAATAAATTATACATGACAATCATTTATTTAAAATAAAATATAATATTGAAATACATCTATTAAAAAATTATTATAAATAATTAATATTAATGATATTATTTTGAATTTTTATTAATAAAAGATTAAAATTATATCAAATTTCGTCACAATCATGTTTAATTTGAAGTGAATTGAATTAACATTTATTATAAAAAGAATTCATACCTCTTGCAACCTCTTGACAACCGTCTTCTCGCTCTTCCAAGATTTTCTCCACCATTTTCGCACAGTTACCACAAGCTTCGGTTGTTTAATATCCAGAAAAGAGTCAAAAAAGGAAAGTGAAGTTCTTATTCAAAACAAAACTTTCTTTTAATTTTTTTCTTCTTTGAATCTCCCTTCTTTTTCAATTAACAAACAACAATGAAAAACTTCCTCTCTTTTTCGCTCTTAACCCGATATCAATAATTATAAAAAAGAGTCAGTCGTATATACAAAAACATCTATATCCACTAAGTTACTGATATAATCTCCTTTCCCACTATCTTAACTTTTTTTTAAACCACTATGCTTCTCTCAATTCTTTCTCTCTTTACCGACGTATACTTCCTTCCTTTCTCTCTTTCTTTTTCGGGATAATTCGATGTATATCAGCGTCGGTATCACAGATATAAATAAATATATAAAGGTTATCTATTCCTCTGTTTCTCTAACTCTTGCGATTTATAGGAGCGACAAACGATGCTACTGTGGTAGACAATACCCGGTATAGCTGAATCGTTTGAATAAATACTATCACAGACTTTGACACTGCGCTTTTTCTTTTCTTTTCTTCTCAATTATCTCTCACTTATTCTTCTTTCTTTCACCTTTTTATTACTTTTTTCTCTTTTACTCTTTCTCTTCACTGTCTGTCTCCAATGATATGAACAGAGTTCTTTCTGTCTTCTCCACTGCCCTTTAATCTGACGAGATATTAAATATCGCGGATAAATCTGTTCCGCGAGAATCGAAATTGTTATACAACTTCTCGATGCCTTCTCGACTTCTCTTCTCCAGCGTCAAAACTTCTGCTCCCTCGATTCCTCCTTCTCTGCTCCTACCCTGAGACTTTTCGCCGGATAAAACAAAGTTTTTCCGTATGCGAAAATCTCTGGATGGTCGCTGCTCCGTTGTCGGTATCGCACAGCCTTTCGCACGTAGCGGTAACCCGGCTCGGAAGCGCATTAAAAAAATCCTTCAGCTAACACATCGAGTCTTTTCTTTTACCTTCCCTCACTGCACGGCAGTTGGTTTCCGACTGAACCTCGGCAAGATGGCCGCTTCGCTTACTAACAACCCCTCCACTCTCTTTCGTCGCTGTTCTCGTCCCGGCATCGACGAGTCCTCGATCCCCACCACGCTGTCATTACTGCCGCTACCCTCCTCCCTTTCCGTCGCTTCTACGTAGCATCGAGCAACTTCGTCGACGCCCTCTGAAACGGCGCCGCGTCACGTAGCTTCTAGGCAGGGGCTCTCGTTTTTCGAAGAGACAAAACTACACGCTAAAGCCACGTAGTTACCGAATTGAATGATGCAATTTTTATCTAGCTTGCAATTCTATTTTTAGAGAATTCGTCATCGATATTATTTAAGTAAACACGATCTTGACATTCACGTTAACAAATAAAACTCATAATTATCATATACGAATCATCAATATGAATGATTGAAATGCAATATTGAAACTGACAATTAAAGAATTATTACAATTAAAGAAGATTAAATGTTAAAACTACCTTTCTTTTTTTCTTCCATCCTTAGTTTTTTCCTTTCTCTCTTTCTCTGTTTAATACTTTTTTCCTCTAATTTTTACAATTTGTTCAAGAGCGTATGAGAATCACTGATTGCTCTCGTATGTTTGAAATCGACTTGCCGGTAATAACGCCATTCTGTACGTAAGATTTCATCATGAATGTTTTTTCGAAAAGCTCGAGTAAAACGTGTTTATCGACTCAATGGTTAGATTATATGTGCAAGATGTTTACAATTTAGCATCATTTATACCCGTATTATAAGGGACCTGAGCCAGATAAACATAGAGGAACGGGAAATATCGCCGAAGCGGTCGCGGCGTGCGTTGTTTTAGGAAGGGATGCGCGCGCACAATGGCCACGTATAACATCACGCGACATAGAAAAAGAATCGAGAGAGACAACCAAGACGAAGTACGAAAGCATTGCTGTTTAAATTTATGTGAAGATATGGACGGTGAAATGAAATACGAAGGAAGAAGATAAAGAATACGGGAAAGAAAAACGACAACATTTCTCGTATTCTATAGTAGTTCAAACGTAGACGTATACACATACAAATGCATTTATACACGTAGTTTTTATGCTACGCGCAGACTCGTGTCGGCCATCGAAGTTTGTTTTCAATCGGCCGACATCGCGTGAACTTGTTGCCCGTATAATCTGTATGGTATTGCGTCGTAAGTTTATTAGCCGTATTATTATTACGTAACATTATACGGTCATTTATTTACCTGGCCATGCGATCTACAGTTTTATATATTTGATTTTAAATTTAAAATTAAATGGGAATGAAACGTTTGCCCAATTAGAAACTTTATTATATATTCTAATTTTTTTGTACTATTATGATTCATATTTCGAGAATCCATCTGTTTATTAGCTCCCTCCTCATCGATTATTATAATTACGATCATTATAATTTCGATCATTCGTTTTCTATTTTATTTTTGCACTCCACAAATTCGAAGGATAAATATTAACTAATGATATTAATTCATCCGTTATAAGTATATTTGCCGGCTGCCTTGATGTGTTTATATAAACAGTTGATAAGTGTTAATCACATACTGTCGCATACGTATATCACAGATATACATCCATAGGCAGAATTAATAATATCAAATATTTTTACGAAAATCGTCAGTTATGTATAAAAGAGAAATAATGATCTTTATTTAATATTTATTAATATTTCAAAATTATTAACAAAATCGATGAGGATGGAATTGATCAATAAATTCGATTTCGAATATATTACAGAATATGTATATTATAAAAATTATGACTTTCTCATCCATGAAATAGCACGTATCATGATAATAATTGCATCATCCATGTCATGGATGTAATAATCGTATATCCGCATGTTGATCATATCGAATTAATAATATGGGAGCAATGTTCGATTATTGCGAAAGAAAAATGTTTTTCACTATCACGTGATGTATACGATATGCTTCATCGATGAATAAGAAATTTTCTGTTCAATTTCGTGAAATAATGCTCTTGCTAAAAGTAACGTTCAATTTGAAAAGCAAAAAGTGAAAGGAACCGCTTCTATTAGCAGAAATTGAAGAATTCAATCAGGTTGAAAGGACATTCTTACCGTGAGAATTCAACAGATTTCGTCTAAACAGAAAATTTAAAGGACAGTGTTCGGTCGCACAAAATAACAGCACAAACCGGTTTTTGCACGTGGCAAGAGTGACTTTGCTGTGCTTGCTATATCAGCAGCAACACCGATACAATACTTATTATCATGCTATCGATTTACCATGTAACTTTCTTCCATTTTTACACGCGTATTTTTTTCTTCGCTTACTAATGTTTCACAAAATGTTGGAAATAGATATGTTATTCGAAAATAAAAAAAAAGTTTAAAGATTACAGAAATAAATTACTAAGCAATATAAGATAAAAAAAATAATGATTAATGCATGGACACAATCAATTGGATCAGTTTTATAGATATGGATAATAAACTGAAACTAATGACACAAGAGTAGATGAAAAAAAAAAGAGTGCATGATGATTTGGTTAGGAACGAAAGAAGGGTATTAAAAAATAAATTCGATTGATTTTTTTATAATTGTTTTTCAAATTTTTCTATTCGTGTCTTTATATCGTGTCACGTGATGCTTATATCAGGTAAAATCAACTATCTAAATTAATTCAAGAATAGATTTGCATTGGGGCAGTAAAAAAATTAAATTATGAAAAATTATCGCTTGAAACATAATATTTGTAAACCGAAGATAGTATGTGACTTGTAAAAATTTATCTGGTTAATTACATCATTTTGTATACGTGAGGTGACAAAAGTACGCGAATTTATTCATTTTTATCTACTTAACGTTTTTTTTTTTTTTCAATCATCGGTGACTCATCCAAATGCGATTATCACTTTACTGGATCTCCTGTTTCGCGAAGTGTGACGAACCATTACAAACTTATTCCGCGTGTTAACACATTAGTCCAGTTTTCAAAAAATGAAAACAATTTCGAATAACTTTTCGTTCCTATTATTTGATTTCCTAAAAGTTAAATCGAATTATTATATGTTATTAGGATACAATTTCGAACTATCATTGAAATTTTGGCTCAATTTTAGCGATAAGAAGATGAAAAATAGACGGATAAAGACGGGACAAGAGGTGAGGATATATTTGCCATAGCGAGACAACAACTGCGTATCTTGTGCTGCGTAGTGAAGTTAAAGCAGAACCATCACGGTATACGGACGCGCGTAGTATGTTACGTAATTCACCGGCTGCTTTAAACGAGATTCGTTCGTCTCTTCTCTCTTATAACTTTCATTTGTAAATTTATATTTTTACGAAGATAATGTTAGTTTATGTGTATATATATGTACGTATATATATAAAAAGGATAAATTAATAAGTTTAGCAATGGATGATTTTGAACTAATTTAAAATAATAGGTTATAAAAATACGATAAAGTATTTTAAACGAGCTGTGTAAGCTTGGAAGATAATTTTTAATATACCAATATGTATATGATTGTATCGGATAGGATGATTTATGCGATACGAATATAATACAATAAAGATAAAGTTATATTAACATTATATAAAAGAAGAAATTGTAAATAGTAAATATTGGAGAATATCGTAATGGGGAAGAAATGTAAGATAAAATATGATCCTTTTTTTTTTTTATTTTTGTTACTCATTCGTGTGGTTATGTAAATTTGTTATTTATAAAAAACGATGTGATTTTGAGAAAGAAATTACCGGCAGATAAATTTTTTGACAAACTGGTCGATTCATAAGCGGCTGAGGTGAAAGGAGCGAGAACGATCTTCGAACGATTCTTCATGTAGTAGCACGTGTATCCATAATTCAAGGTTAAATAATGGGACGCACAAAAGGTTCTCCTTGTTTAAGGTTTTCCGTGTGACAATTAATTTTAAATAATTGTTTTATCACGCATACATTTCGTGTGAGGCATCGAACGTTCCACATATTTTTACTTGAATGGAAAATTTATTTGAATCTTGAAAAATGACAGAAATCGTTCAATTTCGAGATCACGTACCATGTGAAATTGAATCATGTGCACTGGCGAGATGGAACACGATTGGATATTACCGACAAAGAATCATGAACATCGTAAACAACGGAACACGTTAATGCGCATGCGTGTACGTGTAATGTTTACTTTACTTTATAACAAGTGGTTACGTATATTAAATTGTGATAATAATCACGTGTGTGTAATTGTTGATGAAACTTATCAAAAAACGAGAGCAACGGAAAGAATGAACAACTATGTAATAAAAATAGAGAAATATAAATAAGAATAAGTAGAATAAATAGAATATAGAATTTAATAGATTTTTATAAATACAATGAAATGCGAATAATAAATTGATTTATTATTTCGTTTACAAAATCGATATGTACTAAGCATTCGATCTGTTAGATTTTTCTTTGATGCAATGATATGAAATAAGCCGATTCATTTATTCCACGTCACATCAAGTATGATTCGCGATAGAATTAGTTGCAAATCCATGGTGTCGAGCGAATTGGTAGAGGTCATTGACCATTTATATATCGTACTCTTTCCAGCATTTGTCCGCTATGCTTATTTCTGGATATCACCCGGGTCATCTACCGTATGGCCTCCGTGGGTCATATGCGCGGTTCAATGTTGCTTTAGTTAAACTTTAGATTCAAGGTAAATTGAACACCTTTTCCAAATCTATTCTAAGATTTTGAACAATCAAAATAGACGTAACGAATGATCCAGTGAGCGAGAATTATGAAACAGAATTCGATCATTTCACGAAGAGGAGAAATTGGAATTATGGAAAAAAAGGCAACGAACTTAGCTGACCTAAGGAAAGACTGGTATTACGTAGTGCCATTTCAGTGCCAAATTTCTTCACGATATTCATCATTTCCACATTCCTTCGTCAAGATGGATCAAAAATTCGATTCGAATCAGTGAAACATTGTCAACTGACAGTTGTTATACTGGTCTATGATATAATGTTGATTTTATTAAAAACCAATAAATTCGAATATATTTATATATTTATTCGTTATTGTGAATTATATGACCGTTATGTTATATATATATCTATCTTCTTTTCATTTTCTGACAAAGAAACAAAATTTTTGAAATAAAAATAACAAATAAAAGAAACAAATAATTACTTCTAATAAAATAAACAATAATATAATAATGTAAAGTAAAAAAAAATGTTTGTAAATAAATTCTTATAAATTTATTATTTTCAAATAATTTATTTATAAGATATTTGATTTTTTTAATTTTTCGATCTTCGAGTAAGGATAGAAAATATAATAACTATTTAATTTAAAAAGTGCAAAAATTATAAATATATTAATAAAAAAAAAATAGAAAATTTTATGTACAAAAATTATTCCATAGAAAAAGATCTTTATATTTTTTGTATTAAAATACTCATATATCAAATAATAATAATTTATCTTTCAAATACATTATTGTTCAAACAATATTATAAGATAAAATAACAAAGTAAAATAAAAATTTTGTATACATATATTTCATATAAAACTCAATGTTGTATAGAAAAGTAAGTACAAATGTACAAAGAAAATGGCACAAATGAAAAAAAAATCTGAAGTTTCATTTTTTTGTATCATCATTTTATCTAACAATAATAACAAATGCTTGAAGCGCGATTTTTTAAGGGATTTTTATGTTAAATAAATCAATGATAAATGAAACGTAATATATAATTATATATATATATATAGAGTATATTTTTTTATTTCATTGAACGTATATAAGAGCGAAATAAAAAATAGTAAATATTTTCCTTCTCCAATGAGATAAGATTAAGGGAATAGTAAGTGTACATATATATATATACAATATATGTATAGTTTACATCTCGCAGAGTATCATGATTTCTCGAGATAACGAACTGCTCGAGAAGCGAAACAAAAGCAATACTTAGATAGATTATAAGAAAATCACGTGTGGATTATGAATTCTAAGATTGAACAATCAAAATAGACGTAACGAATGATCCAGTGAGTGAGAAATGAAATACATTTTAGTTTAAAATTTTCTTTTTTAATTTCGAGCATCACAATATAGAAGCACGGTAAAAGAAGGATAGTTATTTACGACGGTCTACTGTTCGGTAGAGTAAGACTAGGTTAGGTAAGGATAATGAAAGGATTCTTTTGAAACGATGTTTACTTTAACTCTCAATCTTTTTCCTCTTTTATTAATTATTATCCGGCAAAATGGGAACGAATGTTATGTCAAAATTAAATTTCGATTCCATCACTGTATAAATGCTCGATTTTTCGGTTTCAATTTTTAAATGTAATTATCGAACTTTTATTCTAGTTTTATAACCAACAAGTTATATATTACGCGCATGCGCGTTGGAACGAAAATACAAACAAAAATTATTTTGAATTATTCAAACAAATCGGGAAAGGAGATTAGATAATATTTCACATGATAATATTTTTATAATCACGTTATAATTTTATACCAATAGTATTGATAAATAATTGATAATAAATAATATAGTAACTAATGTAAATAAATATTAATTGTTATCTACAAATATGTGTATGTATTCTTATCCATAAGTATATATTATCCAGAGTATATATATTTGTAAAATAATAGATATGATTATAATACTTGAAAATTCAAAATTTTATGATATCTATCTAAAAAATTGTTCTTTTTATTATATTAAAAATATGTTTTTTCGACAATCATCGCTGGATACGATAAGAATATAAGAATTTTTGTAAAAAATAATTACAGAAAGATAAAATCAAATATATATGATGGATCAAATACTGAAAATATATTTTTGTCAAATATTATTATTCTATTATATTTTCGTAATAAGACTTATACTTTAATCGTTATAATTTGTGTATTATATTTATAATGGAATATTCCATTTATCTAAACTTTATTTATGCACACTAATGTCGACAGAATGTCCAATTTACCGAATTCATTGTTGAGCTTTTATTATCATGCGAACTAATTGCTTGCATAGCATACTGCTTTATTCGAATTCATGACATTCGTAAAAACAATTTAATATAATTTAATAGAACGATTTAATTAAGTCGAGTATCTCAGTTTTTTAAATTTTTTTAAATAATTAAAAAAAAAGAACAATATTTATTATTAGTATTCAAATAAGTGAATATAAATCCAGTTATGTAAACACTATCTCGTATACGAACCAAGTGTCAACAACGATAGTGAACGGAAAAGTTAGTGGACTTCTATTATCCGAATGATCCAATTATCCGAATCATCTTGTTCTTAGGTTCGGATAAATGGAACTTTCTCATTGTACGTTTCTTTATGTAAAATTGATGTGACAAAGAATGTGTTATGAACACATAACCTATAAAATGAGACAAATAATTAGATAAATTAAGAAAAAAGTAAAACAAATTTTTTTCTATTTTCCAGACACAAATAATAGGAAGGTAAATTGACTGACTTTTTATTATAATTCGCTTTATTATGGATATCATTTTTAATGATTAATGTACAAGTATTATTATATAATAATATTTTTTGTTAAATTTTATTTTGAATATGTGTTTAATAACACTTAATATGTTAATAACGCTTAAAATTTAGTTTTTTAAATTTCATAAGTAATTTTAAAGTTTATATCTATATACTAATAATTTTCTATAAACGTAAAAAGATAAAAACAATACTTAAAATTATAAAAACATTTATGAGAACTCTTATGGAAAAACTCTAAATGGAAAAAATATTAATTGTGAAATATTAGCTGTGAATAAAATTTTAATGGATATTAAAATTAATAAAATCATTTTTAAAAACACATAAATATATCAATGAAAAGAAAATTTAATTATTTTTTATCATTATTGCTGAAATATTAAAAAACATTATTGGTATTTAATTATTTTTTTAATGCAATACAAAATAAATACATAAAATTTAATAATAATTAGTGACAAATTAAATATAATGGAATGTTTATTTAAAAAAATTGTTATTTAAAAATATTTTTTATAATTTAATTGTTGAAAAATCACGTTTGTGAATTTGGAGGAAAAAATTGGCCGCTAAAAAAGACATAAAATTTATCTTTGCTATTCATAAATTATGTTAGACACATATCTAACAACTTCCTTTAATGGCATCGTAAACAAGTCATAGAATAGCAATTATCGAGTGATTAGTTGCTTAGACGCCTAGATCTTCTTGACTTTTTGAAATCCTTTCTTTGCTGGGTTTACCTTTTATACAATGGGATGCTATTGAAGAAGTTTCCATTATTGTAATCTTGATAATCTTTTAGTCAATTGAAAATACTGAAAAGATTATGGTTGCCATAACCTTGTGAAAATATCTATATACAAAATCATATAATGAGCACCATTATTAAGATTATACATGTGCGCACTATAGTATGTGAAATGAAACAAATATTGAATCTTTATATACATGTGTAAGAAAAATCAAGATTAAATAAAAAAGATAAAATTTTATAATTTTAATATGAATAAAATAAAAAACATTTAGATTGGAAAATGAAAAAGAAATTTTTTATTGAATAATAATTCTTTTTATTTTATTTTTCTAAGAGAATGTATAAAAAAATTATTTTATAAAATAATTTTATTTTTTGTAATTAATTATTATGTAAAATAAAATAATAAAGTGATATTTAATTAATTTTATTATTGTATAATTTAATAATATATGTATAAATATCATATAAAATTAATTTAAAAAATAACGATGAGAATTCTTTTTTTTTTAAAGAAATTATTTTCTTTTAAATTGTTTTATTCATTAGTCATCTTTATCTGATTATTATAAATATTAAGCATAATATTTATTAAATTGTAATATTAATTCATACTAAGTCTATTTACATGATATAATATGTATATATATAATACATAATTTATAATAATAATTGAATAATTTAATTATTTTTTTACTTATTTAATAAGATATTTATTTATTTAAAACTATTAATTTTACTATATTTATAAAATATTTATTTTTCTTTTAATTAAAATATTATTTAATATATTAATTTTTTATTTATTGTAATTTATTTTGAATATAGAAATATAGATAAAACCATCGTTGCTATCCTGAATATTTTTACATAAATCATCTTTCATAAATCTATTCTTAACAGATTATATCCAATTTTCTTTTGATTTTGAACATATACAAATATAGGATCTATAATTTATTTAGGTACAAAATATAATTCATTATTATTTTTTTTGTTTCATGTTTTTTCTTTTTTATTTGTATAGTTTTAAAAAATTTTCTTTCTTGCTAATTGTTTCTTTTCGAGTATCTCTTTATAAATAAATGAAGTATGAACAACAGTTTTGTTTCTTTTATTTTATTTATTTTATTTATTTTATTCTTGGCAAACAAGCTTCAACAATTTAAATGAAACTTAAATGATTTGCTTTCGTTGTCCTTGGAATTTATTATGTTTCAAAAATTTTATATTCTTCGAAGGAAAATTGGATATTATACGATTGTATTTGTTTCAATGATTCGTCTCAAATTCAATTTTTAAAATTTTCAATTGCAGATCATCTCTTTATGATTATTAATTATGTAATTTCTGTCCTTTCTGAGATTGAGAAATACCGATATGTGTCCATAAATAATGGATATATTCAAAATATAAATGACATACTTGTCTGTAACTATTTTTTTAAGTCTTTTATATATATATAAAAGACTGAAAAAATTTATCATTTTTAAACATTCTATTAATATTTTCAAACATTCTAAATTGAAATTAGAATAAAATTAAGTAGAATAGAATTAAAATTAATAGGTTAAAGAATCATTTGTTTGAATAATTATAAATAAAATAGAATATTTTTCAAAAGAGACGATTATTCTAGAAGTGAGAATTAAATATAGTAAGTAAAATTTCTGTATTTGCAGAGATAAAATATATATAGATATAGATATATATAACTTATTATGCTTAAGTATAAGTTAATACAAATCGATTTAAATTAAATCGATTCTAATTTCTAATATTAAAAATATAATTATAAAGTTAAATATATCTGTATTAATATTCTTATTTTATTTATTAATAACTTTTTAAGAAATAATAAATAATAATTAAAATCTCTAGAATATGATTCATGTTGTATAGAATCTCTAGAATATGATTCAAGAGATAATATATATTAAGATCATTGGTCTGGGTTTTATTTTTTTAATATACACATAATTATTATGTAATAAATATAAATCAATCAAACTATTTGAAATTCATTTAATTTTTCATTTAATTTTCCAGAATCTCAAGCAGTATAATTATTTTTTAAATCTTAATATATATTGACCATTATGAATTTTCATTTGTAAATTTTTTTTTTTCAAAAACGTACTCAATTATCATTATAAAGATAAGGAACATTCCAATGATACATGGTCAAAATCAAATTCTAAATTCTTATCTTTTTTTTTTTAATTTGAATTTCTTGTAATTTATTTTTAAAAATTAATAATAAAATTAAAAATATATTAATAATTACTTCAAAAAAATTATTCAATATTTTTTCAATTAATTCTTTATTCCGTGTAATCTAAACATGTCTAAAATATTTTTTAATATATTTTAATAAAATTAGTAAAATTATCTCTTTATTTGCTTCATTACAAAATGAATTATAGTGAAATATATTATGTTTTGTTATATTAAATTAGATGAAAGAAAGAATTTTTCTTTTTTTTTATAAAATTTTATTTCAATATTATTAATATAATTATTAATATAACAATTTTCAAAATATTAGGCCAAAAATATAGTCAATTTTTGAATTATTGTAATAAATAGATTATTATAATAAAATTTGTGAAAAAAAATCATAACTCAAAAATCTTATATCGAGATTTTCATAAATGCAATTTTCAGATTTATAATGATTTGGATTCCGAAAAACATTTTCTTAATAAAAACTGAAATTGTTTCAACATTAATAACTCTTAAGAAAAGAATCATTTTTCATTTTTTGATGTAATGTAGAAATAAAAAATAAAATAATTTCCTAATGTAGAAATATTTTTACATTAAAAATTCAATTTAGGAACATAAAACTAGAGGATTTATCTTTTAAAATATAATAATTATTATATGACTTTTTTTCACTATATTATATTATACATTATATTTTATTAGTATAATAATTAACAATATTTTTGGCCAATATATGCAATTTTGCAAGTATTACATATAATCCAAAAAAAAAAAAAAATACTTATATGACTCAGTCCACTTATATAAACATACATTCTTATTATTTAAACGGAAAATGACAAATTAGCAAAGGAAATCAACAGACTTCTATTATGTGAACGACCTAGTTATATGTTTGGCTTCCAACAGGTTCATAAATGTAAGTATATAATAAGACAAATAATCAGTAATATTTTTTCTATTAAAATATATATAAATTCAATATAAATTGAGATAATTTTATTAATAATCTTATTAAAAATAATTTTTTTAAAATCAATATTATTTAAAATAATTCAATTATTAATAAAATTATTTTGATTTATTTTGAACATTTCTATGAGAAGGATTTTAAGAATCTATTAATATTATTCTTATGAAGATGAAAAGAAAATTATAAAAAGTTCAAAAATTTTCTTTATTATATAATTATTTTTTTTGTGGCATTTTTGAAATTGTTTACTTCCTCTTTATATTTTTTTTGTACCTAAAACAAGTACTGAAGTACTGATAATGAATAATAAGGAATATTGTTACATTGAATTTTGAACTAGCTTTTTCTACATGTTTATATACAAAACAATGTATGTATGTATGTAATTAAGTCTAAAATATATTAATTTCAAAGATAATATCTCAAAAACAAAAATTTGAATTGAATAATGAATTTGAATAATGAATTATTTAAAATACATTATTATTATTATTTTTCAAATAATATAAAAAAATTTTAAATTAGGCAATTTTTTTAATTGAAGTACAATTATTCTTAAATATTGTTTAATTTGAATTAATTCAAATAAAATAATTGCATACAAAATTACAGTGAAATTAATTAATTGTCAATAATTAAAATTATTTATTACTTTATTTAAGTGAATCAATTCAAAAAAATATTATTTGAAAATTATTTATTATTATTTATAAAAAAAAATTATTAAAAGTATTTAAAACTTGTTACTTGTATTTTATTTTAAAATCTAATATTTATCATAAATTATTTACATAAGATGAGAACATGTTCATTAACGTATCCTTGTATTTTAATATTTTAATATCTCATGTATATTTCAATACCAATATCCGTATATTTTAACAGTTTTTTATCTGTATTTTAAAAAAGTAAGCAGATTTTATAATAAGAATATATTAAATTCATGTTTGAACGTGTACACGAAAGATATATTTAACACCATAATTTCAAACCGGAATCTATGATATCAGTTGAATCTTCCTTGCGTTTCAAGGTCATTATTCTTTCTTCGCTGGCGTAAAGCTAGTGTAAAAAGCATATTGCGTCGTAACAAGCTAATTCTTGTGGCTTCGGTTCCTCATCTGTTTCTTTTTTTTTTTATTATTATTATTATACTATTGACATTTTTTTTAAAAAATTTTCCCTATTCGCCACACAATATTTAAATTTTGCCCTACTTCAATTCAATCCTAATCTTATATAAAAACTGTTACATAAACAATTGTTCATATAATAACAGACATGTAATTCTGAATGACAGATATTAACGATATTCATTTTTGGTTAGGTTAGTTAGGTTTGAAAATCGTGAAACACTTGAAAGAATTGGCTGGGTAGGTAAACATATATATCAACTAGTTGAAAAGAACATTCAACGATGCAAAATAATTATGTATCTATCTTTCAGACGGTCAAACGACTTGCAACGAGAGCACCAGTTAACATAAACGATATTTATAACGATACGTTAAATGCGGGATCCGTGCCAGACGCGTAAAAGCGATTTGGATCGAGTTTTACTCTCGAAAACTACAATTTCCTATCGAATACAATTTCGAAAATTTGACCACGGCCTGATACGTAATATTTCATACGATTGTTTTATGCAACTTTGTATTACAAATATAATTCTTATTGAAAAAATGTTTTTATAAAATATATAAAGTGAAAGATGAAAGGAAAGCGATTGTCACTTATTACATATAGAATATATAAAGATATATGACAAGCTATTTTTTTTAAATTATTGTAAATGCTGATATATTTTTTTAAATTAAATTATTTTTTAAACGCGTGGATTTTTGAAACATATATGGATTAATATTTAATACAGATTAATAATAATATTTCAAACAAAAAAATAAAAATAAAAATTTTTTAATTTTTTGAATCTCGAAACTTTTTGTTATTTTTATAATTTGGAATAAAAAGTAATTTGCATAAAAATTAAACTTTTCACAAGTTAAGAATATAACTGTTATTACTATTTACTGATTACGAGTTTAATTTAATGAATTTCTAAAATCCAAATTTATTAAAATTTTAATTCTTGATAAAATATAAAATATAATAAATAATAAAGATATTTCTTAGAAAAAAAAGAAACAAAAACATTTTAGAGTTTCAAAAGATTACACAAAATTTCAAATTTCAATTTTGATAAATTAAAAAATCATTTAGATTTATAATAAAAATATTTATATAAAACTATTTGTTTAAGATATATTTAATTTAAAATAATAGTTTATTTTTATAATAATTTCTATAATTATATTTGTTTATATTTTAACATTCATGTTTGCAATTCATAAAGATTAATTATATTTTAACTACTTATGTTTATTTATTAATTAAAAAATATTTAGAGAAGTTTATTTTTAAATAAATATTTTTTTATCTACTTTTTTAATAATAATTATATAAAATCACATTTGATAATTTAAAAAAACAACACAAATTCAGATATATAAATTTTATTTTGAACAATTATTTCTAAAATATAATGTAAAAATTATTATTTTATTTTAAATAAATATTTTCCATTCATGTATTATAAATGAATCTTGAAATATTTTATTATAAAGAACTATTTTAAAAATAATTTTCAATATTTTAAAATACATAAAAGAACAAAAAAATTTAACATATCTAGTTCAAAAATTTTTAGAATTTTCCTTAAAATCTAAGAATTTCTCTATATTTTTCCATATTTTTAGATTGAATTTTATATAATTTTATATAATTTTTCATTATTTAAATAATTGTAATTAAATTTAATAATATATAAATACTTGAAATATTTTTTTTGAAATTTTTTTTTGAAGCTTAGAAAATTATTAACGAAGAATACAAACAAAAAATTTTTTAAAGATATATTTGCGAATGTTATATTTATATTTGTAATAAACATTTTATTATAAAATACTATTTTAGAAATTATTTTATCAAATATACAAAGTAATAGATTGTGTTATACCTAATGATTATATTTTTGCGAAAAAATGACTAAAGACAAAAAAATTTTTTTTGCATGTTTATCTTTATGTAGATTATTTTTGCAGAAACTATGCGGAATAAAAGAAAATGTTGTCAGGTTTGATAACATTTACAAGCTATTTGAATAACAACAAATTAATATGCCGTTCTATTATATGAAATTTTTTAGGTCTCAAGGAAAACCGCACTAAGAATTTGTTACACCCTAGATGATTAACCTCTATAAACCGTTTGATTTAAAAAGAAAGGTATGTCGATATGTGCAAATCTGCAATAACTCCAAAGAAAACAAATTACCATATTTTATATCATTCATTTCTGTATATTTGTTTACAGCAATATTATTGAATTGATTGTTTTTCAATATTAAAGTATTGATTGCAATAAATAATTTTAAATAATAATAAATTTACAGTATAAATTTTATCCATATCGCCTTAAGCGTGATAATGGATAAATTATTATAAAAATATTTAGACAAAATAGTTTACATTGTAATAAATCATTGTATTTTTAATTAATACTACTTTTACGATGTTAAATTATTATTTTTATCACTTGTACAAAGTATTTTGTGCAATAAAAAATTTTTAATATTTTTATCAATTAAAATAAATGTTCTCTTTTTCATACAAAATTAAAAAATAATTCATTCAACAACATCATAAACAAATACATTTATAGAGCAATAAACTGTCGCATACCGTAATAAATATGAATATTAATGTGATCATTGTAATAACAACAATATGCGTCTAACGTAAAATATCTTGGTTACGTTGTTACTCTAGTATAACGGTATCTGTTCTTGGTATCTATTCCATTCTAGTCAAGGTAACGCCACATTATTGGCACCGAGCATTCGTGCTAAACGTGTACCAAACATTTTACCTGGTTCGTTTGAAATTAATGGAGAACATTATATTTTCAGTTCCAATTCTTTTTAGGATTTATGTGAAAAACAATCGAAATCTAATTACCAAATGTTGATAAGAAAAAATTGTGGCTTGTTCGAAAATATTTAAAATACCATAAAATCAATAATGAAAAACGATCAAAATAGATCAACCAACCAATATTAACAGCAAGCGCGACTAAACTACTGTTGTTCATCTACATATGATCGAACAGGCATTTGCATAGTTATTTTCTGACTCTAGTATGGATAAACAAACGTGCTATGCGAACGATAGAAGACCTTTATATTATATAGGCGTGTAAACACGCAAGTGAGACGCAAATAAAATGTAAACATAGAATTCACTTAGGCACAAATAACGTCAGTGTTGATTTAAGTTTCAAACGAAGTTGAAATTTAAAAATCGCACACTTTTCCAGTTATTATTAGTATCTGTGTGATACTAATAGCGTGCCTGATAGCCTTTAAACAAAGTATGAAAAAAGGAAATGATTTATGTGACGTAGATGGATTTCGTATTATGATGAGTGAAGTATTTAAGACGAAAAATAATATCAACTTGTTATATGGTAGATATTATTTTTTTTTCGATAATAGTATCGATCCGATATCCAAAGGATTGAGACCATGACCTAATTAATTCTTTACTGTCGGACGCCAAGTCTTGCGAGACCGATGTGTCTATTATTACATATTTTTCATTTTAAAAAATGGAAACATTTTTTAGAGTGAATAAAATAAATAATATTCTCATGTGAAAAAATTTTTTTATAATTTTTATTTTATATTTTATAAGCCAAAAATGATATTGCCCGTTTTTTAAAAATTAATTAATAATTACATATATATATATATATATTGATAAATTATTCATAAATTATATTACATTATATAGAAAATTATATTATAATTTTTTAATTGTTAAATTATTATTAAATTATATTATATAGAAAACATTTTTTAATATAGTGTATATTATATCAAGAATGACTACATATATATATATATATATATATACTCAAAAATTTTGAAAATGTCATTAGTATAATAAATAGACTATGCAAATTATAAATTGAAAATAAATACTAAAGTTATAATATAAATAATTAGTACAAACATAAACTTTGAATATAAATTATATTTAAAAACAAACAATTTTTTATCTAATTACTTAATCTGATTAATATTAATTATTATTATATTTTTATATTTATATAAATATTCAAATATTTTTTCACAAATTATATATTTATAATATTATTCAAATTTTATACGTATAATCTTGATCATTTCCTTAAAATAATATTTTAAAAAATTTTATAAATAATTATAATAACGCATAATATTATTATAACAATTACATTATTATATAAGTATATTATAATATAATATAACAATTACATTTTCTTCAATTTTTCTATTGCTTTTACTATATTTACCGATATTGTTTTTAAAGTTGGCTTTATGAATTATTGCGTTATTTATATTATTGATAATGAGTAATTTCCTGAATAAATTAATTATAAAGTAACTTTCTATTTTATATTGCAGAATTATGAATTCGACTCTAATTATTCTAGATCTTATTTTGATTATATAGTTTCGTTACATATAGTAATGTGTCTTATAAAACATAATAAAATCTTATATATATATATATAAAATTCGAATGATTGAATGTACTGGAATCATAAAAGTATTAACACCTCCTCTATATATATATATATATATCGGTCAATCGATCACGCGCACAATCTTGCGAATGAATCAAAAAGCTGGCTGACGCAACGGGATCGTGTTCGAAAGGTTTCGGAACTATAACCTCAGTCGAGTATATAACCAGCTTAACAAGCTATACGTATACTCGACCCTGTGTAATAATTTGTCGCGCATATGTAACATACTTACAATATTCTTAAAGCAACATTTTTCTTCGTTCAAACTAATTCACATTAATTAATTTGAATGCAAGTATAGAAATAAAAATTCTACCTAAAACTTCATTATTTAACATAACCTTAATTTAGTGAGTATAATTAATAATATTTTATAAGATGATAACCTCAAAATTTTTTCAATCAATCGCATTACTTTCAATTTTAAATATTTCAGTTTTGATACAACTCTTCTCATTTGAAATCGAAATTTATTTCTTTTGAAGAAGAATGTATAGAAAGTAAAATAACTGAATTCCGATCATACATATACTATATATATATATATATGTATATATGTGAACTCCAATAAATATTAATATAAATATTATTATTTATATATATAAAATTTTAGTACAATTTTAAGTGTATTTTTAATAATTCAAATTATTTGAGGTTTTATTTTATCTATACATTATTGCCCAAATATTAATATTACATTTTGATCAATCACTGATATAAAATATATAAATTTAAAATAGATAATTATTTCGATTAATATAAACAGAGCTTCATTTTATTTTTTAGTAATATACATATTTTATATTATATATTACATATATTATATATTTTATATTAGGCATAATATATTTTATCATTTAAATTAAATAAAAGTAAAGTAAGAAATTGGAATTATTGATATCTATATCAGCTTTTATAGATTGTTCTTTCATGAAGTCAATATCATATTGAGAAGCAACAGTTATTACTAATTTATTATCTGCTATTAACAAACACATATTTCTATTTCTTTTATGAACAAACTAATAATAATTTGCATAATTTTAGTTTTAATGTATATACAAGAATATATATTAATATATACAAAAAATCTAATTAGAAATCAAATTATATTATTAGATATTCAAACGATTTTAAAATACAATTGAAGATTGTATTTCCATTGTTTTATCGATACAAATAATATAATATAAAATTAAAGAAAAAAATTTTAATCGTTTATTGAACAAGAATTTGAAAGAAAACGAAACGAAAAGGATATGTGTATGAGAAATCAATAGGATATTAATAACGTGGCTTCATCGAGGTGGATTTCACTGAGAGGTTATTGGCTCGTCGGTAGAAAGATTACGTTGTTGACATATTAACAAGCTGGGCTATGCCGCTGTTGGTATCCATGCGATCTTATGTCTTCAATATGAAACGAATGCATGCTTTCCGAATTTATTGCATCATTTGTAAATTACACTGACGTGGTGCGACTATGATGACGTGGCTACATTTACCGCGTGACCGTGACCATTTGAAGTCAAAGTCATTTCGATCCAAAGGGAACGATTGTATCTTGATAAATACAATATAGAAATAAAATATTGAAATGCGAGTTATTGTTTATTTATTTGTTTTTTTTTGCACGATAAATTCATTAATTAATTCATTCAACAATCAAAACATTTGCAATTTCATCGTTAAATATTAAAAAATAGATCACTTATCCAGAATATATGAAAATTAAATGTAATATATAGATGCATATAATATACATATATATTTATTCGATTATAGATTCTTCATTACCCATTACATAGGTTCGCTATTATCCGCTTTTCCTTTTGCGATTCTCCATTTTTCACATTTCTTGATCGAGATGCTATACTAGCAGTATATTAAGATTTTCAATATTCTTTGATATTTTTTCACCGTCAGTAGTGATTTTTCTACAAAAAAACAGATTTCATAACTAAAATAAAACAATTTTATCTATGTTTCAAATAAATTTATTTTGATACTCAAAATGAATATTCAAAAACAATGAATATCAATATTATTATTGATTTAATTAATATATTCAATCATATTCAATCATATTCCTATTAATATGCAATGAAAAATGTGAGTTTTAAAATTTAAACAATTTTAAAATATATTTTAAAACATTATAAAAATATGCTTAATTAATAACAATGAGCTACTAATTCAAATAATCTTTTGGAATCTTATCAGTGTGAAAATATTATGATTCTATTATGCTAAATGAAAATCCAAATATATTTAAAACATTTTTTATTTTATATAATATAATATATATATTAAGTTTAATTGACTTAAAAGATTAAATTAAAAATCAGATATTTTGATCAATAATTTTAAAGAAAATTGACGATATTCTGACCATCCGCAATGTTTTCTTGGTTAATGTGTAATTCTTCTCGCATCTCTCCTTTAGTCTCTTCAGCTCTTTTAGTCTCCTGAGAATCTGAGAATAACTGTGTGATGTCGTGCATGCGTAGTTAGTATATATAATACATGTATACTTATATATACATATATATATATTTACGATTGAAGATTTATTTATTTATCTTTTACCATTTTTTCAGAACAAACTCAAAGATCAATATATTGAATGAGTAAAATAATAAAAATTAAATAAAAAATTCAAAATAATTCTAATTTTATTTCCATAAATTCCATAATTAATTATTTGGTTCCACAAATGAAGCTGCACGACCTCTATATAATTAACAAGAGTTAAACTTGTCGACCTCGTCGAATTGTAAGTTTACATGTCACTGATCACGTACGCTTTGTCGATAACTGTTTTCTACTGTTTTTCTATGCTAAATTCTTTTAATGTCAAGTCAATGAGAAAACATGTTTAACCATGTTAATATATATTGTATCATTCTTATTTTTTATTTGTTTCAACTTTTTAAGTGTTAATTATCTCGATAAAATATATATACTTAAATATTACTTATATATACAAAGAAGTAATTTTCATATTTATATTATAATTTTCATTTTATGTTTATCTTTCTTTTATGAAAATGATTATATTTTAACTAACTTGGCAATAATGATAATAACATGCTACTACAAATAAGATAGTGCCATCTATTGTTAATACATAATACAACACATATATATATGTATAAGAGCATTGAGAAAATGAAATCTTTTATTATTTCTATTAAATATAAAATTTAAAACAAAACACAAATATTTTTTATTTTCTAATATTTTATATTAATATATTAAAATATATCTTTCCAAAATTATTTTTAAATCATGTATAATTTCATTTGTAAAAAATATTATAAAAAAATAGTAAAAATATCAACTAATAAAAATATATTATTGAGTATAATTTTCGAAACAATAGTATTAAAAATAAATTAACATAATTATAATTATAATATATATCTTATAATATCGAAATTCAGATATTCAACTCTGATCAACTTGTGTATTTTGGATTTGCTGATATTATATTCTTTCTCCATTCTCAAATCATTTTTCGTTATAATGTAATATATAGTAGTTATAAAAACAGCAAAAAAATTTTTATAAACTGCGTTAAAAAATAAAATAAGAATTTAAATAAGAACTATCGCATAAATAATTTTTTAAAAAATTGATCGATATATCGAAATCGAATAAAACAAAATTTTTATAAAAGAAAATTTTTTATAAAAAAATGTTCATTTTGTTTATATTATATATTTCAACTGATATTTTTAGTGAATATATATCATTTCAATATGCCTTTTAAGTGATTTTTTAATGTTACGATTGTTTTCACTAGTAGATTTTATCGATATTTTTTGACTCACAGTTCACTTGTATCTATCAGCTTTTAATGCATGAATAACCTTTATAGGTTATGTATAACCTTTTTAGAAATATATTTATATTCTAATTATTTTTTTCAAGTTTCAATAATTATGAGTAATAATAGTAATTAATACAAATCATAATAAAAACAATATTTAATATTGTATGATAATTTTAATATATTTTTCAATTTTAAAATATTAAAAAATTCAATATATTGAACGTTTAATAACAAGAAAAAATATCCTAAATAAAAAAATATCTTAAATAATATCATTATATGTTATTATACAAATGTCGAATCTAAAATTTTGCTTATTTCAATTATGTAATCATAATATATACCATAATTTAGGATTATGGCAATTTAAAAAAACGATTTTATATAGAAATATTGGATCTAAGGTGAATCCAAAAGTTTTATCTCTTCGAAATAAATTGTTGTATTGCGATTATTTAGATTATAAAGAAGTAGGATTTGCAAAACTTAAAAAAATACAAAAACAAAAAATAGAACAAGAAAATGCGATGAGATTCGAAATAAATGAGAAAAAAACATATAGTATTATGCTAGATGAATGGTTAAAAGATAAAGAAGAGACCAATATTCTTGAAGAAAAAAAAGATGAAGAAAAAATTGATAAATGTGAAAATGAAACTGTGAAAAAACAAAAACCTATATATATGCCATATGCGGCAGTAGACTCATATGAAATAACTGATACAAAAATGCTAGATGATATTAATACAGAAAAAGCAAATATAAATTTACCAAATGAAAAGTACAAAGAATTGTATGAAAAATATTTACAAATAAAGCAGAATAATACTTTGAATGACGATAAAAATATTCCTATATTTGAAGATATAGAAAAAAACAATAATATACCAAAAGGAGAATTGTGGAAAATTCCATCTACTTGGATGACTGATTATGAACAGTTTGACGATACTTTACTTAATATACATTATAATTGTTATGGTACATCAGATCCTGATTCAGAAGTCAGTTCTATACCATGTGGTGGCTGCGGTGCTTTACTGCATTGCAAAGATCCAGAAATTCCTGGATATTTACCATTAGAATTATTTTCAAAGAATAATGAAGACTTGAAATCAACAATATGTCAAAGATGTCATTTTTTGAAGTTTTACAATTCAGCTTTGGAAGTGAAAGTATCAATTGAAGATTATCCTAACTTACTTAAAGTAATTAAAACTAAAAAATGTGCCATTATTCTTATAGTCGATCTGACTGATTTCCCTTGCAGTATTTGGCCTGATTTAAAAACTATCATGCATCCTTTTACTCCTATTTTTCTTGTTGGGAATAAAGTAGATTTATTGCCTAGAGATTCTCCAAAGTTTCTTGAGAACATTAAGCAACTTTTAACAAATACAGTAGTCCAGGTAACTGGTGTGAAAAAAGAAAACATTACACATGTCCAACTCATATCTGCAAAAACTGGATATGGTATAGAACAGTTAATAAATAAGTTGCAGTACAAATGGAGATATAAAGGTATTTGTTGATTTATAGGAAAAAATTTTTGATTATATTTTTTATTTTTTTATAATATTTTTCTACACTTCATCATTCATGTTTCAGGTGATGTATATTTAGTTGGCTGTACGAATGTTGGAAAGTCTTCTTTGTTCAATACATTATTAAATTCCGATTACTGTAAAGTAAAAGCTATCGATCTCGTACAATGTGCTACAGTGTCTACTTGGCCAGGAACTACATTAAATTTACTCAAATTTCCAATTTTAAATCCGAATATGAAAAAACAAGCGATAAGAACACAAAGGCTTATAAAGGAAAAATTTTATAGGATGCAAGAGTCAAAGTATAGGGATTATAAATTTAAAGAAACAGGAAATATGATGTTTGCAACATTAGAAGGTAATTAAAAAATTTTTAATCTTTTTGTTAATTTTTATTAATTTATAAATCGAATATTCATTTAAATGGGATTTTTATTTATATTTAGAACATGTTGGTAAATCATTTACCAAGTACTCAATAAAAGATGAGAGTATCGATCCTTTTTTAGAAAAATCGCATAAATTCATGACGAAAAAGATTTTTTTAAATGAACCCGAGTACGAAAGAAGTCGTTGGTGTTATGATACTCCGGGTACTATTCAGAAAGACCAAATACTGGATTTATTAACTACTGATGAATTATTGTTAACATTACCACAGGAAATTATTACACCAAGAACATTCATGTTAAAACCAAAACAAACTATATTTGTAGCTGGTATGGGAAGATTAGATTATCTTGAAGGAGAATACTTTATACGGTATACACATATATATATAATTTTTATATTTTTTACCGCATTTTGAAAAATAGTTATTATGCATCTAGAGAATTATTAAATCAAATTAAACAAATTAAATTTTCTTATGTATTTCTTATCGAAAAATAGATGCACTTTGTTTGCAAGTAAAAAATTACCTATAACAATATGTTATACTTTTGATGCAGAAGAGATATATAATCAATTGTTAGAAACTGAAGCTTTTGTCGTACCTACAAACGATCAAAATCGATTAAAAATATGGCCGAAATTCAAATCAAAGGATATAAAAATAACTGGTGTGAAAAATGAATCTGCTGGAGATATTGTATTGTCAAGTATAGGTAAATCTGTATAATAAACAATAATTGAAATGATTTTAATATAATTTGATTTAATCGGCAGGTTGGATCGCAATTACACCATTTGAAAACAATAGCGTCTCATTAAGAGCATGGACGCCAGAAGGTCGTGGAATATATTTGAGATGTCCAGCATTGCTAAGCAAATCAGTGCATCTTTGCGGTTCGAGAATTCAAGGTACTCCATTGTATTCATTAGGACGAAAAGTATTTATTAAATATTAAATTGAATTTAGAATTTTATCTTGATATTAATTAAATTATTAATATTTGTTTATATTTGATCGATTTAAAATTGCATTTATCTTTCGTCTATCGAATAATTGAAAGAAAAGTATATGTTTTTATAATGTAAGATTTTTCAAATTTCAAAATCCGAATAATTGTTATTGCATACAATAAAATGTTGTTATTTTTGTGTATTTTTTTTCTTTCTTGATGATTTCATTTTATTATAAAAAACGATTAACGAGCAATGGAAGTTATACATTTGATTTGGAATCCTTTGCCGAAAATGCCAAGCCTGGTACTCTGCAAAAATAAAAACGAAAACAAGAACAAAAGAAAGAAAAAAGGAAAAAGAAAAATAAAGTGATCGAATCATTTAACAAATAATTGTATCATGTACGATAAACTTACGTAGAAATAGGTTCTCGCGACAACTGGCTATTCGGTAAACAATTATGACATCCGTAATGCTGACAATTATACAAGTTTGTTGGAATCGACTTATCGGGAGAAGTACCGTCACATTCACTGGAAAAATAACATTTATACTTCAAACAGACAGGGCAGCTATCAAAGATATGCAGATTGCCACAAATAAAAGGTATTTCATGTGATGACAATGCATCATTTGCGTCAATTTGGATGGCAAGATTCTTTTGGCTTTTTAATTTCTGTTTCAATGGATGGTAACATTGACTAGTTCGATATGGTTCAATCTGATATGGGCGCATTATATCGCTACATGATTTGCATCGGTGCCGTGCACTGTGAAAGCATGCCATATTTACATTTGATATTTGTTAATGAAGTTTGAATAATATAATTTTATCTATATTCATTTACTAATAAATATTATATATAATAATCATAATAATAATAATAATAATAATAATAATAATAAATAATAAAATTAATAATACTTACGGATAGCAAACTTGATTTTTCGCTTTTGCTCGACTATGACAAACTTTTCTTTGCCTGATAATACCTTTGACGGCTCGTTTTTTGTGAGTGTAAGATTTTTGCTAAAAATCATATTTATTGAATCGATTGATTGATAATTGACGCATTAGATAATAAAAATAAAGGAATTAATAATACTTATAATATTTTACCTTAGAATTGATTGTTTTTGGATTCAATACACAAGATTGGTCAACATTTGAACAGTAAATCGTTTTTACTTCTTCTATGACTGTTTTTGTCGAAATCTCGATTTTAGGTGCTATAATACCCTGCATAAGTAAAATAAAAAGAATAATGATATATTATTTTTAATTGAACTTGTACAAAGGAAGAAATAAAAAAACGATATTAACAGGGAAATATTTAGTGGGATCCATAAGTAGATCAATGTCGACTCCAGGTAGTAAACGTTTGCACTGAGCTACGGGATAGAGAAGATCAGCTAAAGTAGTATGAAAGGTGGCCAAGATGATGGGTCGATTACACGGGTTAAGCCATTGTATCAATTCCGCATAGAAAGGCTGCTTCTCCAGAATCCGTTGCAACTCTGTCAAAGCAGCCAGCCGTGTGAAAGTTTTCTTAAAGTTAAACTCGTTGTGAAATAATAGTGGAAAAATCGGTGATACTCTGTGAGATTCTAGGACGGAACCAAGACTGGTTATTCGCAGCGCTATTTCCCCATTAGGACACAACCATACACCCGGACACGTTATCTAAAAGAGGTTAGGTCTTCGTATAAGTTTAACATTGAATATTAATTGATCGTTGAAATTCAAATTGTGATACTTACGGCGTGTAATTCAAGTTTTACTTTTACACAGAAACCTTTCCCCGCCATGATCGTTTCGTTTAACCAACAGGTTATCGAAATATTTTTTATCTCAAAATCATTTTCTTCGGTATAAGTTTAAACTATGATAAACGTTTACGATCAAAGAGGGGGCCTGTGAGGTTGATCGGCGGCGTTGTCCAATTGCTCAAAAAATTCGCGCGATCACCCTCCAAATGGCGTTTCTTCCAAAAAAATGTTTCCTCGAGCAAGGAAACGATGCGTACGGAAAATTGGTTGGCCTATAGCATGTTGAAGCGCGGGATCCGTGTTGTTCGTTTGTTGCCAGGAAACGAGGGCGGGCGTAACATCGATATTAAATTTTGTCGACGATCGTTAGTATGATTGATACGGCGTGCCTTAAACTTTGAATGGTATTCCGACAAATTTTTCGATCGGTAAACCTCTTTGTACGTGACGTATTTTAAGCTCGTTAGATATGAAATCCGTTTGCCTTTTAGGGAAGCATAATCTTGGATCTTTCGTTCGAGGTATCAAGAGTTCGGAAAACCAACCGTACCTATAAAATTCGAATCACGAACGAAAAGATTATTTCATAAGAGATATACGTGTATTTGTTTTCGATGTAATTATATATCGCGTACTCCATATTCACTGTTGGTGGCCTGAACGTATAAATATCCTTTGGGGTTAGGAGTAGCCGTTTCGAAATCAAATCGATATATTCTTGTCGAATCTCGCATTCCGGGATCACATCGTGTTTCGCGTAAAATTTACCGGTTAGAGGTTTCGTTCGCGCGATAGCTACAAATTTTTCATGCAGTCGAAAATATTTTTTTTCTTTTTTAAATCTTTCGTTATAAAATCGCAATTGTATGGGATTCAAGTCGTCCTTCATCGCGATTTCAAGTATCACTAAAATTTATCTATCGGAATTATTACTGGAAACTGGATTGAAATGTCACGCGGAAAAAAAAAAAACATCAGTTTTTAACAATGGGCAAGCGAACGATGCTTGTTCGAGTAGCGTACTTTATTTTAAAATATGAATAGAAAACGCATACATAGTAAGCGGAAGACCGTGTCTAATCAGTCAAAGATTTACAGCAAATATTTAAAATATTCTTTGAAGAAAATATTCGAAGAAAAATGTAGAAATGAAAATAGAAGAAGAGATTCACACGAAAAGCGATAAAACTTAGAGGCGCTGTGCTCGAAACATTTTTAGAAATACATAACGAATAAAATATTAAATATATATAATAAAATCGAATCGAAATATAAGTTCAAATATTTCACATAACGAACAAATTTCCTATTCGTATAGAGTTTCATTTTCATAACATTTTCATAATATTTGTTAATAAAATATCTTACTACAATATTCGTGTCAAGTTGCAATTTTTAATCACATATAGCAGCTAAAATCACTCCTATGCAACGTATGCAATTTTTAAGGAAATAAAAAAGAAAAGTAAAAAGAGAAGGAAAAAAAGAAAGAGAAAAACGATCATTCGATTAGATTGTATATACGTTTTGCTATTAACACGCAAGCTGAGACGCAGAAAAAAAAAAAAGAAATACAATTTACGTCGCAGCAACACTTTCAAGGCACACTTTTATGTAATATAGTCAAAAAATAATAGTAACTGATGATCTTAAATGATGATGATCATAATAATAATTAATAGTAATAATAAAGATAACTATGATGATTATGATGGAGATAATGATGATAATTGATGATGATAAATAATAATAATAATAATAATAGAAAACAATTAATACAATGTACGTATTTTTAAATTTAAAAAAAAAAAAGAGGAAGATTCTTAAATATGAGATGAGATAGCTGCAAAAATCAATATCGATTTAATATTTTTTTGTGGAATATGTGTTAATAATTGTGCCACAAACATTCGGCAATCGAAAAGATTTTGCCGATCTTGAAGAAAAATCAATATTGAGTGAGATGAGTATTGTCTTTGGTACAATCAAATAATTTCAATGTTATCAAAAATCTCAAATTAAATTAAATTAATAGACTAGAAGAAAATTAGTAATCGATAATCGAAAGACGATGATGTGTCCGTCCTTGTAACATATATAGGAACGTTATTTCGCTATAGTTTGGAAATTCGTTTATAGGAAAACGAAAAATGACTATAAAAGTTTTACAACGAAGAAGTGGTGATCGTATAATAACGAATATCGTATTCACAAATGAATCCGACAAAACGGCGTCGTATATCGAAGAAAAATTGCAAAGTGATTGTAAAGTATTATCACGTAGTCAAAATTAACTGTGATCGTTGGCGCAACTTGTCACTTGTTCTGTACACGTTGAATGGAGACATTTCACTTCGGGTGTGCATTCGTTTTTACTTCTGAAAAATTAAAACGAATTTGATATTAAATTCATTTATGAAAAATTTATACAAGAAAATGGAATGGAACATATATCGATATATATTATTATCTTATTGATATTATTTAATGATATATCCATAATATTAAAAAATTATTGTAAAAGTAAATAAAAATAACAATTTAAAAAAGATTTAAGAAAATTTAATATTATATAAATAATATAAATTATTATATTAATATATTAATATATATTATATAAATATTAATCAAAATAATTGCAATATATATAATCAGATATTAATAATGAATATACAGATTATAAATATAAAAATATAAATATAATTTTATAATATTTTTATAATATATTTTTATAATATAATAAAAAGCAATAATTTATAGTGATATAATGACTGAAATCAATGAAAGAAGAATTCATGTACAACAAAACTTATAAGAATCAATTGTAAAAAAATTTAAGATTAAATATTGATTATAATTTGCATTAATAAAATATACAGAAAATTTAAATATTCTTTAATAATTTTAAAAGAAAAATGTATGATATTTATAATAATTTATATATAATTTATGAAATATATAAAATTAACAAAATACATCATTTATATATATATATATATATATATTTGTATAATTTTTTTTTATTATTTTCAATAATAGAGGATTTAATCTCTGAAACTATTTCTACATATTATAAAACATTCTATATTTTGAATGATTTTATTACAATTAATATATTGTAATCTATCTATCTATCTTGTTTCTATAATGTCTTAACGATATTATGGATAATCATATCTTTAAAAAAATGGAAGAAGAAAAAAAGAAACACCTTACCTTTTTTGTTCCATTGATTGTTCATCACAGGAGATGGGAGAACTCGAAGCGCCACTTTCTGAAACCTCTAACGTTCTTGCATTCTCCGAACTAGGTTTTCTTTTCATAATATTAGATTGTTCAACTTGACGACTAAATGTATCCAAATTTCCATTGTAATATCCGTTCTCGCACTTATTAGAATACTCGTTGGATATTGGTGATCTTCTAGCCGGTAAATAATCCGTCGTACTTGGAGACAGAAGTTCCTCGTAATATTCGATAGTTTTCGGTTCTGAGATTCCATATTTTCTTGGAAGGGAGGAATAACCAAGTCCGATGTAAACATGATTGTCAATTCCAGAATCATTTGATAAACCGGAAAGAGAAGGTTTGTAGATTACGTCTGCATCCGCAGAGAAATCGGCACTATGATATCTCGACCTAGAAGTGGAGAGGTCGAAAGTCGGTGATCTGAGATACCTTCTAACGGGATCGTAGGAAGAGGAGAGAACGGACACGTGTTCGGTCGGCGACTTAAGATCGGTAACATAGCCAGCATCTGAATAACGAATACCTCGGTCAAGGGAGCGATTGCGACCGATCGCAACGCCATCTTCCGTGTATAAGCCGTAACTTTTCTCTGCCGTGTGCCTGAGAGTGGGTTTCGAAACCGTGGCCAATCCTGTATATCCTATTCCATACCTGCTGCGATCACGTTGTTCCCGATGTCCTGAAAAACTGAATTTTCTCGGCAGCGTTGCACAGCTTGGTAGATTGACGCCTGGAGGAGGAGCGGTCAATGATGGTCTTCGCCTATCGTTAAATCGCGAATAGAAACTGCGCCTGCGTATTCGGTCGATAATCGACTCTGAATTATCCGACTTGTCGTTTCGATTGAACAGCGAATGTGAGGGCGAGGTTGGAGAATGCAAGTCGGGCCGTGCGTGACTCATTTCTGCTGAACTGACCGACCACGAATCGAAACTCTCAGGTTCATCCATTGGAGAGAAGAGTTCATTCGGATAATCTGTCGATTTTGATTCTTTCTCTTTTATTTCTTCTTCAATCGGTGCCACTTCTGGAGGATTTTCTGATTCCGTATTACCAACTGCCATCGATTCCGCGTGGCTCTCGATGATTTTCGCACATTCAGTTACCTCTTTCTTCAATTCGGCCACATCTTTCGCGCGTAACGGTTTGTCCATGATTATCTTATTACCAGCAATGTTGGCGTGATGTGTCACCTTTGAAAGACATTCCATCAATTTGCCAGAAAGATCTTCGTTTGATTTGGGAGAATCGACAGAATTTTTCGGCGCATCTGATTTCGGCGAATCCTTTTTTGGTGTGACATTCCTGAATGAGTGTTGGGGTATTTTAGATAGATCAAGCTTTAAATTGCTTCTATTTGCTCGTTGCTGAGATTCCTGTCCTTTTGATTGATCACTTTTTGTTTCTGTCGCCATTGTTTCGTCTCCAGAATTAGTTCGATCTCCAATAGCTGAAATTTTTCCACCGGTTTTATCCTTCGCTTCTATTCCACTATTTTCTTTCGTCTTTTCGGTGACATTCTTCGCGATACTAGTCCCGATTTTTGACTCAATCTTTTTCTTTACTCGTGATTTTCCAGATTTTTCCTTCTCGTCCAAATTTTTATCAGTATCGGTACTGGCATCGTTATTTGATTTCTTTGCGACTTTTTTCACCACTCGAACAATTTTTTTTTTCTTTACACCACTAGAATCGTTACTTTCTGAAGTTTCAGAAGTTTTTTTAATTAATTTCTTTGTTTTTTTATCCGTGTCTTCGGATTTGCTCTGTTCCATAGACGAACCATTCTCCAACGAAGATCGATTCGTTTTTTTCATTTTGCTCGTCGATTTCTTTTCCACGGATTCTTTCTCATCGTTATTCGATTTCTCGCGCGCATCACTTTCCATCTCTTGATTCGTCAATTTTTCTCCTCCAATTTCTTTTTCACGGGATGCACTTCTTTCTTTGCAGGCCGATGTTTTCTCTTGTTTCGATCCTTCCTTCAACGAGAATCTCTTTGAAGATTCGGACATAGAGGAACTAACTGTTTTTTCCAACTTTTCCATTTTTTTCGCATCTCCGTTCTTTTTCATCGTCTTGAAATCAGTATTTGAGAGTTTAGTTGGTATCTTGCTGGTAGTGACAGGAACGGTAGCGTCCTCATTGGAAATAACATCAGATTTTACCAATTTTGGCGGACTTTTCTTCAACTTCGTTAAAATTGCAGTCTGTGATCGAGTTCCATTCACGATTTTATTTGTATCCCCGGTTTTAAACAAACCGAGGACGGAAGAGACTTTGCTTTTAGAGGAGTTTTGATTCAATTTCTTTCGAGATAAATCCTCGGCACTGTTCGCTCTCGTAGCAGTGTTGTCAGAATGATTTGAAGAAGGATGGTCGACAGGTGGCGCGGATCGTTCCCGAGACATCTCTTTTTCCATCTCTTTCTTGTCCGTTGCAACTGGCTTCTCTATTATCGTCTTCTCCTCTTGTTGCTCGTCATTGGACCGAAGTCTTTCCAACTTCTTTTCCAACGAATGTAAAAATCCGTTTCGAGTATTTTTATCCGACGAGTCCACACTTTTTTTCTCCTCGTGGGGATCCTCCTTCTCTCGCGATCCTCGATCTCTTCTCAACAAATTGATCTCATTTTTCAATTCCTTCTCCCGTTTCTTTTCTCGATCGACGCTACCTTCTCGACTGGTTGTTGCACCCGTAGTCTTCATTCCTGCCGCTTGTGGCGCTGCCTTATTCTCATTTTTACGCCGGATAAATCGAGACTTGCGACGCTCGTTTTCCGCCGCTTTTTGCGCTTCCTTCTCTTTCGCATACCGACTTTCCTCTCTGGGGGTATCGAAGAAATCTGGGCGCAGGAATCTCGATATCCGGCGTTGCTTCGACTTTTGCTGGTTTTCTTTCTCCGTTTCTTTTTCTTTGTCATTCGTTTCGTTTTCCAACTGCTTGTTTCCGTTCGTTTTGAAAAACTTGCTGAGCAATGATTTTTCCGGGCCAAGAGCACGCACGACAAGGCTCGCAACATCCTGCGAGTCAGCGTACGATTTCCTACGATCGATGCACGGTTCTCTGGTCAACGAACCGGATCGCAATCTCAAGCTGGGTATACAGCTTCGTCGTTTTGAGACGGTCGATGGTCCGCCTGCTTCACCGATCAATGAACGTTTCTCGCATTTGTCCATGTCTCGGTAACTGAGATTATCAACCGATCTCAGATTCTTTAATTTCGATTCTTTAATTAAATTCTCCGCGGCCAGCATTCTATCCTCGAAGTTTCTCGATGGATCCGACTTATACGCGGATTTGTACTCGACTATGTTGGAGGAAGACTCGGTCGGTGACGTTTCATATTCCGACTTGGTGGATAAGCTAGATGTCGCGTCCAACGGGTTTGCGTTCGAGTCGCAGGCCGAAGTGGACTCTGACACCGAACCGGTATCCATATTGTTCTCCTTTCTGTCCGTGAACGTATCATCCGCGGTTTCTTCCTGAATCTTTTCTGTACGATAACAACGAAAACTGTCCTTCCGAAGTTTTCCCGTATTGGATCGGCTACCGCTCGTTTCCTTATACCATCTGCCCAGAGTGTGGACCATAGTTTCCCTGGGAAATGTTGAGAGCAAAGAGGAACAATGATCGACATCATCGTCATCGAAGAGATTGAGAACGGAACGACGAGCCGAGTTTCGTGATTTCTCTCTTTCAGTGGATGGATCCAACAAACTATTTGTCCTTCTAATGGCTCGACGATTGGCCGACCGGTCTTTATATTCGGTCTGATCGGAAATGGTAGAGACAGATCGGTCTGCGAGATCGGACGTATCCAAAGAATTCAACGGAACTAGATCCCTTTCGGCCGATTGAGCTCGGGCCTCGCGTGATATAGATGGCGATCTCGTCAACGAGCGTCTGGTTTGTTCGATCAAGTTTCTGCTCAATCGTCGAGCCAAACTTGGCGTGAAGCTTTGTTCTAACGGATCTTGCGGCTCTTTTCTCACTCGTATCGATTCCGCTTCTATGCCTTCGCGTGCTACTTTATCTGAAAAACAAATCTCGAGATAATATCTATGCACGATAGAATGATAAAATTGAATGGTATTAATGATAAATGATTACTATTAAATTTTGAATTATTAATTGCAGTTATATCTTGTATTCTTTTTTGATTTTGTTTTATAGCTTGGTTATCAGTTAGTCTATTAATTCTTAAAAATGATAAGTCAAAATTACTTTTTAAAAGTCGTTTTCAAATTATATATATCTCAAAATGTAAAAAATTATAAATTAATAATTATAATTTGATTACTGAAAATATAAATATAGAGATATATGAAGATAATGAAAAGTTCTAATTTCAATATCTATCAAATTCATCATAGATATTTTAAAGTTACATTTTCAGCAATCAAAATATGTATAATTTCTATCTCTTTCTTTAAAGATATATCTACGTATATATCTATTATACAGTGTCTCACATTTTGTTATTTATTTTACAAATAAAAAAGAATTTATTTTGAAATCCCGATTATGATCAAGATGCAAGGCACAACAATTAAAATAAGT
This sequence comes from Apis mellifera, assembly GCF_003254395.2. NCBI lineage: Eukaryota > Metazoa > Arthropoda > Insecta > Hymenoptera > Apidae > Apis > Apis mellifera. Next base: position 1,156,336 of record NC_037653.1, read on the forward strand.
ATTTAATTTTTAATTATGATTAAAATAAATACTTAGTCAAAAATATTTAAAAGTTGTTTAATTGTTAATTTAGAAATTAAAATAAACATTTGATTTTTAATATAATTAATATTTATGTTTAAAAAAAATTAAAATTGTTAAAAAATTCATTGAATATTGAATATTAAATAATAATAAAAAATTAATCATCAATTAATAGTTATTAGTTTTTAAAAAATAAAACTAAATTAAAAATTTTATTAATTCAATTAAAATTATTTTTGTCATATTAAACATATTTTACTTATTTTTGAAATAAAACAATTATTAAATTTATTTATAAAAATTTATTCTATATTACTAATTATTTTCGGTAATTAATTTTTTTGATTATAGACTTCGATCAATAAACCAAATTAAAAATTTTAATCGATTTATGCCCAACATTGGTATATATGGGCATTTCATTTGGCAGGAAGCGAACAAAATACTCTGATTTTCTCGATATTTACACTCCTTTATTTCTACATACATTAAATTTCTTCTCTTCTCTTATAAAATTTCTCGAAAAATTAATAAATAAATCTAACTGATGAAAGTTACCTCTAGACGTAAACATGTTACGACCACTATTGAACGATCAATGATTTTGTCCGCGTAAGGAATGAAAAAGAAAAAAAAAAAAAAACAAAAACAAAAATAGCATCTTTCTTTGTTGTTTTTAATTGAATATTGCACAAAAAATAATTAAAATGGAACAATTAATCCCAAAAGTATTCAGCCACATTCGATACTTTATAAAAAATATAAAAATATAAAAAATATATCAAAGCAACAATATAGAAAAAGCAACTCAGTTCAATTTTTGAGACCTGTGTATATTTATTATTTCATTTTATAATGATAATCTAATCATTTAAAAATGAGAAAATAAAATGCACAAAATGATCGTTATAAAAAAAAATGAGACCACTATAAATTCAATAAATCACATTTTTTAAATTTTTATAATAGCACGATTTTAAAGTTGGTATTTTTTTTTTTAATAATTTTTCTGCATATCTATAATTAAAATCTTGAGATTTATAAAATTCCTCAGCTTCCAGCTATTTTTCTCTCAACTAATTGACGTGAAAAAACAGAATATTAAAATGGACTTATCAAATCTTGTTATGGTCTTCATATATATATATATGAAAAACTAAATATAAAATATTTATGAAGCTAGATATTTTTTGGGATTGATTGTTATTTCGAAAAACAAAGAGAAAAGAAAAGAAGGGAGAGAAAAATTAAAAGAAAAAAAAAAAAAATTTGTAATCAAACACGTAATTGAATAGACAAAATCATCAATAGTTCGTTAACTTTGGCACTCTTCTGGCCTACACACTGTAATCGTAACCGATCTAGTGATATCTTTTTTTTTTGAAAATGTACATCATTTGAAAACGTACGTCGCACACAATTACACACACGCATACAATCCCAGATATACACGCGGCAAGCATACGAGGATAGATATACATATTATTAGATAGATAGATAGATAAACAGATTGATAGATAGATCGATAGATAAATAGATAGATAGATCAGTAGATAAATAGATAAATAGATACATACATACGTTCATACATACATACGTACATACACACATGCATGCATGCATGCATACATACACACATACACTCTCACACACACATACATGTATACGTGTCTCTAAATATATTAATGCAACAAATTATCAAGTGTAAACGTGAAGGATTACATGCAACAAAACAGGCTTGCATACGAAAAGTAATTTATAGGTTTTCAATAAATTTTAACAAATGATAACGGTATTTGCAAAGTGCTGTAGTTTACTTTTCGAATCGGATTGAATCGTTTATTTCTGATAGAGATTGAATGAAACTATTAAAATATTTAATTAATAAAGTAGTTTTATTATTTTTTCGATCGAAAAAATAATTATGGAATATAATTAAAATTGAAAATTCAATATATTTTTGCATAAATAATTTTTGTTTTTTTAAAATAGAAAAGTTCCAATTAAATAGGAACATTTATTTTTTTTTAAATTAACGTTGTAATTTTCGATGATGGCTTATCATATATTATTAATCTAAAATTTAATGTCAGTTTCTGAACTGAACTTTTTTCTAATTTTATTATTAAATAAAAATTAAAACTAGATATTAATAGCAATTTCGTTTATATCGATATATTTTTTATAAAAAAAAGTTTCAAGGTTATAAAATTCTATATATATATGGAATATATTAGCAATTTTAAACTTTAATTGAAGAAAATAATTTTAATTTTTAATATTTTATCTTAAAACATTTTTTTTATAAGAAATATATGATTTTTTTCAATTTTTATTGAACGAATATTAAATAACAATTAAAACACCAAAATTAATAAATAAAATTAACTAAAAACAGAGAACTGAAAACAAAGAAACGATTTAAAAATTTAATAAATAAAAACTTTTATTTAAAAAAGTTTCATTCAATTTTCAATTTTCATATTTCAAAAATAAACTATTGCACTCGACATCGAAATAAATATATATATATGTGTGTGTGTATATATATATATATATATATCACTTTAAGTGTTTAAATCACAACGCGTCAAATATGTAAACTTAAACCAAGAATAATGCAGTGTACAGTTATTAAATACAATATAGTAGCATTATCAAAGCATGCTGAGAACAATATAATAAAAGTAATAAAACGTTGTTATTTAAACTCTTAAAAACACAACAAATATCAGCCATCTCAAACAAGGGTTAGCTCCTTCGCCTTATGGTACACAATCTATCGAGACACTTTCTCTCGATAGAGTCTTTCCAATGCACGGATTTGTCGTTTTTAAAGACGCGTAATAACAGTAATAACAACGATCATCGTACATATGTTCGAACAAAGTGTTGGCCCGAATTGCTCCTCGCTTTCATATGTATTCGTTTCGACATCATAATACGATTTAGTCACATATCTTTATCATAAAAAATAACTATTTTCGAATAGAATATAGCGAAATAATAAGTATCAATCGTGCAAAAGCGAATAACGAATAAAAATCGTTGCTCATACAATAACACAAAACACTCACAAGATAGACAAATATCAATATATTCACATTATATGTATTTTGATAGAGGTACATTTATTTGTCGACACAGCACAGCATAAACATTCTTCTGTACTATCCCTAGATGGCGTTATTATGAAGTAGACGCATTTCAATTAACTCTTTGTGGTTGTTCTCATTAAATATAGATGTTTTATCAATTGATACCGATTTTTAACAAGTTTATTAAATAATGTCGTCTATAATGTAAATAAATTATATTATCTTTTTTAAACTTTACAAATATATTTAACACAATAATATTGGACTTTATATAATTTATATGATATTGATATACATATTTTATATTACATTATTTTATATTTTTAAAAGCATTTTGTAATTGCAAAGAATTGATTTATATTGATATGTATGAAAAATAGTTAATTTACAATTGTTAGTAAATTATTATGAGATAATTTATCATGAAAATTTATTAACAAAGAATAAAATTAAAAATTTTTTGAACAACTATATTAATATTGTAAAATTGCTTTTAAATTTTTACAACAGCCTATACAATTGATATTACTGAAAAAAATGTAAAATTTCATATCATCCAAAATTATGCGAAAGTCAATCCCAAGGTTTTTTTTTACATTGATGAAATATATTTTTTTTGATAATAAAAAAACAAATGCGATCAAAACTGTAAAATTATTTCGGGTAACTGATAACAGATAAATTATATAACTGCAAATAGTTAAAATACATGTGAAGAATATGAATATGTCGTTCATGCTTTGTGTTATTAAATGTGCGACGATCTTTAAGCGCAATAGAACCGATGATCGATAATAGCAATAATATTTGTTGAGACGAAGATTAAATTGAAACCACGTCAATATTTTGATTTTTGTGTTTTTCTCGTCTTCACGTGTCAATTTCTGTTTCATTTTCACATCTGTCGTCCGTTAGGCTGCGATCATTGAAGATACATTTTTTGACGAGTTAACTGATAAATAAATTAAAAATGTTTATCAAACAAATTTATGATACATTTGAACAGTAGTGCTCGTTTCTAATATGCTAGAAGATTCTTATTATATTGTTATCTTTTTTGTTATCTTCCAAAGCAGATAAAAATTTTATTTCAAAATATGTTTGAGTTTGAAATTAGAACTTCTTAGAAAACAATATATATATAGTAAAAACAAGCAAGAAAGACATAATGTACCAATTTTGTGCTTCAAAAAGATAGAATGAAATATTCGATTGAAAAAAATTTAAATTTTTATAATTTTCTTTAAGAATTTTTGAAATCCAAATTCGATATAAATCGAATGAATTTTTTCTTTTATCAATAATCAATTAAACTATTCCAAATCAAAATCCATACAATTTATATCATATTTGAATTCATTTTTATAAAGAGAATCTTATTAATATCACATTTTGAAAGATAAAATGAAAATTATAGAAATATAACTTTTGAATACCTTGCTTGCTCGTTTACTATGTTTTTATTATTATATTTACTCAATTTTTATCAATTGGTTTATTTTTAAGTAATGAACAGTAATTAGGTTAAGTCATTTAAGCTGAAATATTTTGATTTTGAATTTAAGCAGGCACTACTGTTTTATCATTCTAATGTATTTGTTAATTGTCAAAAAATGTATCCACTGTAATCGACAGCGTTACATGCTGTATTATACGGAATTAACACGATGGAGCAACGCGATGGCGGGTGAGTATTTTCGCGAGTGGAATCGAGATGTTTTGTTCGCGTGGTTGGACAACTGTCGCGCGGAACGGGTCACCTTAGTGTTCGACGTGTGTAAACAATCGAACGACATCGAGAAGGAGGATAGAGAGCACCGTTCACTCGACGAGGTGACGTTCGCCGAATATGAGTGTAGCATAGTACCTAACTTGATTTGCCTATTGGGGATTAGCATCTGCCCGCCTACGTAGAGTCACTCGTACGGTCGCTGCAACAACCGTCAGAAAAAACGATCAATTATACGTATTTAGACAATACGATTCCACCGTTATTTTTCTAGAATATATTTTCGATAATCATTCCGTGTACTATATATATATATATATGTAACAAGCAATGAAAAAGAATGATGCCAGTGAGGGATTAATTTTTTATTTTTCCAATTTCTCTTTCGAAAAACTTTATACTCACGTTCGAACGATCCTTTTGATCAAGTGGAGTGGAAAAATGGGTAACCAACCGTTAAAGCGGTATCGCATTTCAAATTCTACGAACGTTCGCCGACGTTTAATGGGATAGTTGTTTTCAAACAAGATATCGATTTTTTAACGAAACTCGCGATTCGTAGTTTCAACAATTTCTGGCACCATTCTTTGTAATATAACCTTGAATATCCTATGGGTTCTCTCTTTCTTTATTCTTTTTCAGCATAAAGTATTACATGGATATTAAATTACCAAATATTTTCTTCCTATTATTCATTTCTCATTTTCTTTCCATTATCGTGTCGTATTTTTCTTCATTTTTTTTTTCTTTTCCCTTTCGATCCAACATTACAATGTAATATGAATATGGTACCGAAAAAGAAAGCGAAAAAAAAAATATAAAATTTGCGTTGATGGGAAAGAAATGAATTGTTGTGTATTACCGAAAATATAAACTGTAAAATATGGTTTTAGCGGTGGAAAACGATAACTCCTTTGATCGCTGATTGCAGAGTCGACGATAGACGTGAAGTAGATGCATAAATTTTGATCAAAGATGGATTCTATTCTTGGAGAGTAATAGAACTGAATATCCTCGTGTATTCGTGTGTATGGATCACGTGTGCAATCATGCTTATAAACTTTAGTGTAATACACTGAACAAATTAAAGAAGAAAAATAAATTGCAACTACTACTGTGTTAATGGGATAATATGTAAATCAACAACATTGCAACTTGCTACTATTGTACGTTACGAGGTTCTATGTTAGGCAAAGTGTGAGTTACGTCTGTGAGTAATTTTTAATGCTCAAACTTTTCTAAAACGCGAGCGAAAAAAATATTGCGATCAACCGTTGGGCGCTTAATCCTCGGAATTACGTAAGATTCGGCCTCCGTTCGTATGTTTAATTATTCTCAACTTTGTGGAAATAGGGGAAAAAAAAAAAAAAAGAGAGAGAGAAAAATAAAAGAAAGAAAAAAAAAAAGAATGAAAGAAAAAAACAACAGGCAGATACCGTTTGCATGCTCTCGTTCAAAATCCAAAAAAGAGACACGCGCGAGTGACGTTTCGATCAGCCGAGTGACTTTCGATCAAAAAACAGCCAACGATTGACTCGCTCTCCCCTCTTTTTCTTTCTCTCTCTTCAATAGCGGATTTAGCGGTAGTCAGATTTGGCGGCTATCAGGGGCCCTGAGCTTGGAAAGGTCACGTCGATTTGAATTGACGAAACAAATTTTTCATATAGATATAATTTTTTTACAGATTATAATATTGAAAATTTTAAAATATTCCACGATTTAGATTTGCCAGATCCAAAGAAAGAAAAATTATGTAAAGAAATTTTAAAAAATTTTTATAGAAAATATTTATAAATGTTATGGATTTTAATAATGAACTAAAAAAATTCTTGCTTATATTTTTTAAAAAAATATAATACAGCGACAAAAACATACAAAATTGCTCAAACAATGCTTTGAATATTTCCAAATATATATATAGAGTGATAATAATATTCGTGGAACGATTTTTTTTAAGCCAAAAGAAAAGTTGTACGATATAATAAATAAGCCTCGATCAATATTTAAATGTAATATTTAATATGTAAATTAACTTTTGTTTTTAGAATCGATGAATATCTATGAATTATTAAATAATAATTCACAATTACTTGCTGTAAAAAGACTACAATACAGAAATATTTATATGCATAATGCATAAAATTATAATTTAGAAAATATTTAAATTTAAATTTTGTTAAAACTGTATAGATAAGGAACAAAATGATATTTTTCTTTTCATGTTTTGTTTTTTCTTCTTTCATATAGCAAACTTGATAAAAAATTCAAATCAAAATATTTTTTAAGTTAATCATTTCTTTTCTTTTTTTTTTTTGTAAAGAATACTGTTTGCATCAATGTATGACAAAAAATGATTTCATTTAAAAATATAAAGTTGAAAAAAAAATTGATAATATTAAGTAATTCAATAGAATCAATAAGCAAATAAATTCATGGATTATTTTTATTGATTAATCTTATAAAAATTACTTTAAATATCCCATTCCCACTTGGAATTTATCAGCAGAAAAATCTTTCTTTGTTTTAAAAAATAAACTATTTAAAAAAGTATGAGATTGTTTTTTCTTAATCCATTGTTTTCTTTATATATGTGTATATGTGTTATTGTATAAATATCTTTATTATAATTACAAATATTATTTCACATTATATATTTAACAAAAGAGATAAATCTCATTATGTTCTATATTTCATATTCTTTTTAGAAGCCCCGAAAATTATACCACCAAGGGTTCCTATTTCGCTAAATCCACTACTGCCTCTCTCTCTCTCTCTCTCTCTCTCTCTCTCTCTCTCTCTCTCTTGCGATACACCTCGAAAAAATTGTTTTTCGGCTGAAAATTACCGAAACGTTTACCCACCTGTGCCAAACAAGAACCATATATGTATTTATTCTATATATGAGGTTAGTATAAAATGTTGCAAAAACATTGTCAGGCAACAACATCGAAAAATATATTCGGACGAAAAAAAAGAGAGAGAAAAAAAAAAAAAGAAAAAAAGAGAGAAGTGAAAGAAGAAAAGGAGAAAAAAAAATTACAAATGGGTGGAAAGATAGAGTAAATTAGAGCAAAAAAATATAGATATAGAGAAAGAGAGAGAGAGAGAGAGTGGAGACGAGAACAAGAAGGAAGTGAAATGGAAAGAAAAGAGGTGAATCGGTAAAAGTAAAGAAAAAAGATATGCTCTGTCTATCAACGACTCGACAATAGCTAGGTGTACTAGGAGATGCATACTGAATACCATTCAGCATTTTCTCGCACTAGTTGTGGTTTCAACCAGTGGTAAAATAGCAACGATCATCGTATCGCAACTTGGCAGAAGCTTGTTTCGACCGATGTGAATCGATATCCTTTGAATTATTTCGAATCGTTCATTGTCATCATCAATGATTCGGGTTCTAAAACATTTTACATTCGATGGAAAAATTAACGTAATATTGCTTCTGCGAAGGCACGTTTTAACGAGATACTATGTAGAAACGTATCTCTATTGTACAGCTAATTCATCAGATTTGCCTGATTAAGCGAAAGTTGCAATAAAATTTTAACACTGGATCGAATCCCGAGTGTAAACCATTTGCGTTCCGAAAATCACACATTTCGACGATCGTTGCTCGATCGAGTCTCGTGCAAGTTTCCGATAATTATGAATAAATGGAAGAAGAAAGAACGCAGAGGGTTCACTTTCGTTAAATACCAATGATTTATATTGCAATTCGATACGGTTGTTTCGTAATACAGTAAAAATTCGTAGAACAATCGCTTGACATTTTCTTACCTCTTGGTAAAGTGTTACTGCCGATATCGAACACCGTTTCCCTCGAAGGAACATGTGAACCTGGACTATTTGGCGTTCCCGGGTTTGACGAGTTTACAGAATCTTTTCTCGAGAATATATCACCTTCCCGACTGAGCGAATGCCTGAATTGAGACTCCGACAGTCGCCTAAATTAGTAACAGATAAAAAAAACATTCGTGTGATTTTTTTGTAATTTCGTGAAAAAAATAAAAAATATTATCATTTAGCTTTCATGATTTTAAGCTTTTGTAAATTTCTAATGCATTAAAGGGTTATTGCGCGTTATTACGATTAAGCGCGATTATTTTCTAAAATTTTATTTTTACATTACAGAGATTGTTACAGAGTTGGGCGAAATTTTATTCGAGTAACGAATAATGAATAAATCATTTATATATGAAGAGCAAAAAAGATTAGTCGAATAGCTGAATATATGATGAGAAAATCAGAAAAATAAGAATAAATAAATGAAAGTGGTAAAGTAAAAATAAAAATAAGATTAGGAACAAAAAAAGAGAGAATAAAATTAGACAAGACAAAAAACACAAAATATTTGAATAGAATACGTGAATAGAAATGAAAGGAAAAAATATTAAGAAAAATAATTAAAGAAATAAAAGAAATAATGGAAAGTATAATAAAGAATTTTTTTAAAAAAACTCGAAGAACTAGATATAGGATTATAAAAATTATAAAAAGAATAATTTTTCAGATTTATTCGTAAATAATGAATAATGATTTTAAAGAAAAATTTATTATTAATGAATCTATAATATTATTCGAAAGAAATTTATTTCAATACATTATTCGTTATTCAAAAGAGCTAAATGACAATAAGTGCGACATTGTACAGTATATATGACGTGTCTTATGTCTGTATAAATAAGAGTCTACAATGAAAAGTATTTCTTGTGACAAGAAAGAAGAAAAAAAAAAGGAAAGACTATAATAAATATAATTAATATATATGATTAAATAATCTCACTTTCATCAGGAAAATGTTACGAATATATCAATATAATTTTTAAAATAATTTTTCATTGAACCAATTCATTATATTAAGATGATATTTAACAATTTTATATCATATTCGTTATATTTTATTCGAATAAGAAAGAAACTATTTATTATTCGTAAATAGTAATTTCTAAAACTTAATCGAAGTTTATCCGAAAGTTATTCAAATAAAATTTTTATTTTTAATTTAATCGAACCTAACCTAAAAATTTATTTGAACAATGCCCAACTCTGATGTTGAATATACATGAGGGGGCATATAAATGAAAGAAATCGTAACAAATGTATGCTGCTGTCCAAAGTACAAAATTGTCATTTATAAAAAATATTTTTTCTTTATGATGTTTGTTTCTATGTGCGTATTACGTGTATACAAGAAAAAAGAGATTTATATAAACCGATTCGAGATATATTACTCGTGATATATTTTGCACTACCTTCTAAAATAATCAGCATAGACTACATTGTTCTAAAGTTGTTGTTAACAATTGGACTCACGTAGTCACGGTCCTCGTTTCGACATATGTCTGGTAGCTTGCACAAACAAGCGTTAAATCGTTGTCATTAGGTATTGAAAGTTCATACGAGCAGTAAGCTAGCTAAAAAGAATATTCGAAAAAAAAGCGAATCGCGGATGCTTTGAAAGGAGAAGCAATGTTGAATGCTTAAGAAAAAGCAATGGGTAACAAATGGACAAATTGTAAACAATATAAATGAATATTACCTTGATAATGGTTTATTCAGACCCCAGAAAGCTTGCGAGGAATTAGATCCTAATCTTCCGAACAATCGGGAACTTGGAAAACCGGTAGTACGGTTGTCGTCAACGTTCAATCTTTGTGTCAAGCTTCGCACTCTGGACAATAGAGTGGAAAATAAATTTTCGGCAGTTAACAATTCGAATCCATCATCGTCGTCATCTTCACCAGAAGATAAACTGTCTGCGTGTTCTGATGGTTGTCTTGTAGGTCGAGAGCTTCTCAACCGATGCATATGTCGTTGTAAGAGATCCTCACTATCCCTGAAAGATAAACTCATTTCCATCAATCACATATTTACTTGATCTTCATCTTGACTGAGAAATAATTTCAAATGTTCACATATTTATTTGTAATAAATTTAGTTTATAAAAGTATGCTATGCTTCATAAAATATTCAAGATATCTAAACTCAAATGTTAATTACAACAGTTAGATATATTAATCGCTCATATTATATAGATTTAAAGAAAATATAAATACAATTATTCTGAAAAAATATTTTCTATATTTCTGAAACAAATGAATGAACATATATATATTAGTGAACAGTCTATTAAATTTAATTGAATTTCTAACTATAAGATAATATCATCTAAAAGTGAATGAAAAATTAATATATATTAATATTCTCAACAATTGTTTCACAAAAATATAAAAAATATAATAATATCACTATTACAATTTTATAATATTTATAATACAGAATTTAAATGATTTGAAAACTAAATATATGATTACATTATAACAAATCTATTTCTGCAGGAATGAAATTGATATTACTTTCTCATCGATACATCAGAAAAGAAAAATACCAAATTTTTAGCAATAGTTACCTGTGCAACGAGGAGAACGGTGATTCGTCCTCGCTTGCATCCGAGAGAAGAGAACTCATTCTTCGTGGTCTGCCAAACCTTGATCGGGGAACGTTTGTGCTGGTGGACGAACTACCAGTTTTGGTTTCAGGTTCAACGCTACCAGACCTGGGGGTAACATATCCACCGCCTTCTACGGCAATGGGAATAATGTACTCTCTAGGACTCTTTCGGATTGGCTCAGGTCCAACGGTAGATCCGAGAGCGCTGTCAGTATCCGAGTCTGCGGTCGATTGACGAGACAACGAACCAGATCTCTGTGAAACTGATCGTTGAGGCATAGGCGGTAATTTCGACGGTGGTGAGGTTGATGATTGTGGCGACTGTTGATTATCCGCTTCCATCTAAAATAAATATAAATGTTATATACAAAAGAAAAAATGATTAAACGATTAAAATACATTATAATTAAGTCTTACAATGTATATAAAATTTAATTTGATATACCTGGATCGGAATTATTCTTTCTTTCGGTGCAATGTTCCTTGGTCTGGTTTCAGGTTCCAAACTCGAGCTTCTATTGGTTTGTGGTACCGCAGCCGCAACAGGAAAAGCAACTTCAGATCTTTGTGTTCGCAGTTTCTGCGGTTGGAACGCATCAATCTTGGCCTCGAGTTCAGATTTGAACGCGAAGGGAGATTCAGCCCCAGAAGATTTCGCACCCGTCATAGAAATCTCGGCTTTGCTCGTCTTTCGCGGTCTGGGTAAAGTGGCGCTTTTCAGAGTAATTTCCATTTTGCTGGACATTTTCGGCTCTTCTTGCTCTTCGTCGTTATTGAACGCCTCGGACGCAGTGGAAACCTGAAAAATAATAATTAAAGATAACCATGCACGTAACCAATTCGTTACTTTTTATTAAGATCTTTCAAGATTCTTACTGTGGCTCCTCTGTTAGCATCCACCGTTTTTTCATCGAACGAAAAATTCGTTTCAACATTTGGCATAGACACAGATTCTGTCGTTGAACGCAAATCATTGGTTCCAATCTTCGACGATACTTTTGATGAAATTTTCTTTGGTTCTTGGCTTGATGGGGATATCGGCGGGGAGCCGTTTATCCTCCTTTGCATAGGCGGTTTTCCAATAGCACCACTTATTATGTCGACGGCTCGTTTCTTCGCCTCCTCCTTCTTCTTCTCTTCGCCCTCCATTTCCACTTCCTCGCTCTCATTTCGCGTCTGCTTCGACTTGTCGCTCGAATTTTCATTTCTTTTCGTATCCGTCGCAGACGGGACGTCGATGATCATTTTCGACGCAGTGTGCTTCACAGGCGGAGGTGTGCTTATCGAAGAGAGACTAGCTTTCCTCTCGAACACCCGCTTTGCCCCTCCAACATTCACACCCGGTATGAAGATTTTCTTAGGCTTTTCGCTCTCCACGCTTGATGCCATTTGATTAAACTTCTCCGCAGTTTCGAATATTTTGGAACGCCTCCTTTCGAACGTCTTCGCGGGAACTTCTCGCGCCTCGTTGCAAAGCTCCGAGTCGAGGGAGAGCGCTTTTTCTTTAAGCTTCTTAAATTCTCGTTGAGTAGCCTCAAGATTGATCGCGTCGTCTTGACCGACGGATGGTATCTTATCGATTACTTTTTCGTTCGACGCTTCGAACTTGGAAGGTGAGGATACATTTGTCTGATTGAACGCGAGCTTTTCTGAAGCTTTCGACATAACTTCGTCGCGATGTCCGCCGTCCATCGATTTCCCTCGACACTCGTTCTTCGAGTATTCATCGTCACAACTGCGATCGTTGATAATTCGATCCTCCGCTAAAATTTGCCGCGATACGGCATCTTGGAGCGATGGTTGCTCCTCTTCGAAAACTACAGGCGTTTTGCTTCGCTCTTTGCTCGGAGATCTTTCGCTGCATTCTTTGATCAATTCTAAACAAGCAGCTGTAGATTCTATTTTATTCAAGTCGACAGTCTTGCTGATAGGAACAGTTACCATAGGATCTACCTCCATAGCCTCCTCCGTGATAGAATTTGGAATTGGCGCCGAATGATGCCTAGAACGAGGAAAAGGAATAAGTTTTGAAAATTGAAAGAAAACGAGGAGAATGACATTGTGCAAGCATTTGAATTGAACCTTGACGCAGACTTATACATTCTAGGTTCCGGCTCATCCCGTTTCTCTTTCCTTCGAGATCGTTCCTTTCTCTTTGCATCAGCCGCGGCTGTTTCATCCATAGAGGGCGTTGTCTCCAATTTTCTCTTGGCATCCCCACCGATAGGCGCTGTTCTCGGCTCCTCTTCGAGTAACTCCCTTCTTATCCTCCTGTCGGAACTGCTCTGATCCAATTCCATCAAGCTTCCAACAGAGTGACATCTGGTCGGTACTAGAGTTTCGGAAGACACGTTGTTTGGAACATCTCCGGCCGATTGTTGATCGCCTATCACCAATTTCTCCGCGCTCGCGGACTGCGGCACCAGGGAGAGTAGCAAATCCAATCTGACAGGAGTCTGAGCCGCTAACTCTTCAGCAATATCCAGACAATTCTGCTCATATCCTTCGTTTACCCACCAATGGGTGCAAATCCTTTCGATGTCTGCTCTCCTGCCAGGACAAACAGTCAGCATGTCTTTGATAAGAGGGGAAGCAGCTAAAAAGAAGAAAACACAGAATTGGTTACTAATGAGCTTAAAGATACAATTAGTCACAAAATTGATTTTATACAATAAATGAATTTTACAAGAAATTTCTGAATATTCTGATTTCTTTGATAAAAGTTTATGTTAGAATATTTTTCAAAAGAGATAGAATCCTTTTAATTAAATCCTTTATATAAAATTTTTATATTATTCAGCATTGACAAAAACTTTAGAAAAGATTGATCTACATAAATTTCTAAAAAAAAATTATGCCCTACATCAATACTTCTTAATCTGTTTGAATTAATGATATATTTTAATATTTTTATATATTATGTATTTTAAATTATTACTAAATATAAAAATATTTATAATAATATTTACATTCTGTGTGTATCTTATAAAATTTATTATAAATTTTAATATGAACTTTTTTAATATGAAAAAAGAAATGTTAAATTATTACTAAATATAAAAATAATAATAATTTATAATAATAATTACATTCTGTGTATCTTATAAAATTTATTATAAATTTTTAATATGAACTTTTTTAATATGAAAAAAAATGTTAAATTTTTACTAAATATAAAAATATTTATAATAATAATTACATTCTGTGTATCTTATAAAATTTATTATAAATTTTTAATATGAACTTTTTTAATATGAAAAAAAATGTTAAATTTTTACTAAATATAAAAATATTTATAATAATAATTACATTCTGTGTATCTTATAAAATTTATTATAAATTTTAATATGAACTTGTTGATTGAGTTTCTATTAAATATATGAAGATTTTTATTATTGATAACTCCAAGAAAGAAGAGAAAAATGAAAGGAAAGAGACATAAGAGATACTTACGCGATGGTTTTTTAGGCTCGAAATAATCTGACTGTGAGATCTGTTTGACTAGTCGTTTGAAATTAGACCCGTCAAAGGGCATGGCACCGTAAACTAAAGTATAAAGAAGAACGCCCAAGCTCCAGCAATCAACTTCAGGGCCGTGATAAGGAGTACCCTTAACGATCTCGGGGCTGGCGTAGAGTGGACTACCGCAGAACGTGTTCAATAATCGTTGCTCATCGAACACGTTCGATAAGCCGAAATCCGCGATTTTTGCGTTCCCAACCTGATCTAGCAAAATGTTTTCGAGTTTCAAATCTCTGTGGCAAATTTTATGTTTATGACAGTAGAAAACGGCGGTGGCTATTTGCCGAAATATTCGTCTTGCTTCGTGCTCTGTCAATACTTTACGCTCGCTTAAATAATCGTAGAGCTCGCCACCGGCCGCGTATTCCATTACCAGCACCATCTTTTCTCTATTTTCGAACACTGGAAAAAAATGTGATTAAGATCAGAATTTAAAAATTATTAGTTACATAAATTATACAAATTAGGATTAGGCATTGTGAAACTAAATTTTTATTCGCACAAATATTTATATTTTATTTTTTATTATTTTCATCTCTGTTATTATATCAATATATTTGACATGTAAATTATAATATAAATATAAAAATATTTTTTATATTTGTTATTGTTACAATACTTGCCTATTTTTTAATATAGCAATGCAAAATGAAATCTGTGCTTCATGTATATGTACAACTTTGTTATTTTTTATCTTGTTTATCTTATCTTATTTTCTACTTTTATTTGAAATAATAAAACAGATTATTTAGAAACAATTTATTTCTTAAATAAAATTTTAAAATTTTACTTTTTATTAGTTAGTGATCATTCGTTTCTTGTTTCAATAAAGGACAAAAATAAAAAGTGCCCAATCCTGATATACCTGACATGAAACGATACCTTCGTATATGTGGATGATATTTGGATGTTGCACACTCGACATTATCTGAATCTCTCTTCGTATCCTGATCAAATCTGCTTCCGTTTCTATCTTGCATTTTTTTATAGTCTTTATTGCCACCTCTTGTCCGGTCTCTTTGTTGATTCCCAATTGAACTTTACCGTAAGTACCTTGACCAAGCTTTTTGATGATGTCAAACCTGAGGAAAATAAATGGGACACGAAATAATAACGAGGAACGCCTTGAACCACGCGTTATTACTATTTAACGAATGATTTACGACTGGCGCGTGAACAAACGATCTCGTGTTATTTACGTTCCGGCAATCTTAAAAGATCTCCGACCGGTCCCAATGGCCGGCGACAGCCAACCGATTCGATAGCCAATCGTCCACGGATGGACCCCACAAGATATTCGTAATGCTCTTCATACCTCTGCTTCAACTTCCGTTTGTGATTGTGAAGTCGCACCCCACCCGTACTCTCCATTCCTCCCATTATGTTGTGTATGCTTGCCTCTCCCACAACCATTTTTCCTTATGTTTATCTAAAAACAAAGCGTATATCAATATAACCGAGTAATAAACGAATAATAAAGTAAGAATATATTTTAAGAGATTAAATATAAATTATTACACAATTATCAACAGTTGTTATACAATTATATAATAATATGTATTTGAAAAATGTTGATAGCAATTTTTGAGAATTTAAAAATCACTTCTGAGAATGATAATTAATCTCAGATGGTCATTTGCAAAAAATATTTTTAAAATTTTAGAAATTTTAGAATTCTATTTAAAATTTGTTAGAAGATAAATGGATTTATATTATAAATCAGAAGTTTATATTGATATAAGAAAACTTTATAAAATATTAAGAGATTAAATATAAATTATTACAGTTGTTATATAATTATATAATAATATGTATTTGAAAAATGTTGATAGCAATTTCTGTGAATTTAAAAATCACTTCTGAGAATGATAATTAGTCTCAGATAGTCATTTGCAAAAAATATTTTAAAAATTTTAGAAATAGAATTCTATTTAAAATTTGTTAGAAGATAAATGGATTTATATTATAAATCAGAAGTTTATATTGATATAAGAAAACTTTATAAAATATTAAGAGATTAAATATAAATTATTACAGTTGTTATATAATTATATAATAATATGTATTTGAAAAATGTTGATAGCAATTTTTGAGAATTTAAAAATCACTTCTGAGAATGATAATTACTCTCAGATGGTCATTTGCAAAAAATATTTTTAAAATTTTAGAAATAGAATTCTATTTAAAATTTGTTAGAAGATAAATGGATTTATATTATAAATCAGAAGTTTATATTGATATAAGAAAACTTTATAAAAAATATTAAGAGATTAAATATAAATTATTACACAATTATCAACAGTTGTTATACAATTATATAATAATATGTATTTGAAAAATGTTGATAGCAATTTTTGAGAATTTAAAAATCACTTCTGAGAATGATAATTAATCTCAGATGGTCATTTGCAAAAAATATTTTAAAAATTTTAGAAATAGAATTCTATTTAAAATTTGTTAGAAGATAAATGGATTTATATTATAAATAAGAAATTTATATTTAATATTGATATAAGAAAACTTTATAAAAAATATTTTTTTTAAAATGTGATAAATATTTCATAATTGCAAAGTTAATCTATGACGTAATTGCAAAACATTCATCCCCACCATAAGAGTGAACCTTTTTCTGACATGTCGCGAAGCTTGATGCACAGGCTACGTAATTTGATCTGAGATCAAATATATGTGAGAATATTAATACAACGATGAATTTTCTTAAATTTTCTTCTTTTTTAACCGACATATTTATTAAAGTTTCTCTCGATCAAAATAATATCAAATAATATTATTTGAAATATTTGTACAATTAAATTAACGATAATTTTTTTTATTATCTATTTAAAATAAGAAAATATAATTTATTGATTCATTTTTGATCAGGAAAACTTGAAAAAATAATTTATTAACAAAAATTTTACAGTACATCAATATCGTCTCACGGATATGCTTTTCTTCCACTGTTTCAGCCATTTGCTTTTTGCTCTTATGTTCAACAAAAAAACGTAAACAAACGTTTAAAATCTTAGTCAAGCCATATCAAAAGTAAGAATCAATATTATTATTGGATAAGTGGAAAACCAAGAATTTTTTGTAACTAATAAAATATTTATAACGGTTTTGCAAGTATATATATACATATAATAAAAATACTTAATGAATTAATTTTTTATTTATTTTACATAAAAAATATATTTTCTATTATAACTGAATTTCTTTTTACGCAATTAACCTTCATACATTTTTTACTTTTTTTTTTTTTATGATGCAAAAACGCACATTAATTAGTTCACGCGTCAAAATCATACGTTTCTGATATGAATATTTACATTTTTTTTCTCGATATAATACGTAATGTAACGTAATGGCCTATTCTTTGTATTTCACACGATCCTTTTTTTTTTGCACGGTACGCACCTGCCGTGTAAAAAGAGGCGCAGATGTATGTATATTAAAACGTCAGCAATAGTATAGGTAACAGGGACTCAAATAGAGTTTCAGGCATCAGACACTTCTAGAGTTTCATTCATATAAATGAAGTTTTACTGAATCGAGTATCGATTTTTATTTCGTCGAGTTTTAATAAAATATCTAATATTTCAATGCGATATAAAAATTTAAATCTTTCATTATTTTCATTAATGATGCCTTTATTAAGAAAAACAAATTAGTTCCCAATTTGAAAATCCCTAAAAAGCACGTATAATAATTTTTTACCCTTAATTAATTTATTCTCAAAAATTAAAGAACGCACGATAATTCGTATCTTATAAAAAGATGAAACAATGACGGACGTTTCACCCGAGGAAAGCGGCGAAATTTATTGAAATGACCGTTTGCCGGATAACGCCATCTAAGAGGAAAAAATGAAAAGAAAGGGAATAAAGAGACGCGTGATCTTTTTTGAAAGGTGACAGAGGATCGACCTCCAAGAAACCCCGCGGTCCTCGTGATTGAGGATAACGAGGAGGCAGAGTATGGTTATCGAAGTTACGGTGAAACCGAAAAGGAAGGACAGACGGACAAAGTGCGGTGAGTTTATTTTCGGTGTTGAGACGCCGGTGTGCGTCTCTCCCGCCGATCAACGTCTCTCGCGACGTTCGCCTCCCCGACGATACGCGTATCCATTTCCCATATGCGTGCTGCCAACTATATTCGATCGAATCTTATTCCTTCGATACCGCAACTTCCTTTGTTTTCCTTCTTATCTTTCGAATCAATTGCTTGGATTCAACGAGCGACGATTTGATTTCGCGAATTAAGGAACAATTTATCGATTGTAATAACAAATGATTTCTCTCCCAAGGAAAGAAATTTTGACTTTTATGTTTCGATTAGTACCTCGATGAGTAACCTTGATACGTATATACCAAAATCGTTTTCTTGCTCGAAGTGCAAATGAATATCTCTCGAAACCTTGACTTCCTCGCGACAATCTCATTTGGCCGATTGTCACACAAGTCACGCCGCGCGAATCAACGAACACCGCCAATCTGTGCCAAACGAAAACGAGTTCCACTTTTAATGGAGATTAAAGAACGAATAATCTTTATCATTTCCTTTTCCGAACGAGCAGGTAGTTTATCGTACCTTGTTGATTAATTAAATTATCTTGAATAGCGAGTGTCGATCAACGAGTGTTCCTTATTATTGCACCGATTGTCAAAAATCGATTGCAACGAAATTACATGCACGATCGTAAAAACGAGAATTGTCTAATTGTCATCTAATCGTTTAGAAAGGAACACGTGCGCGTACAAAGTCGCGTTCTCTCCGTCAGTCTCGTTCTCGATACTCGATCGTGCTGCGTTTCGATATTTTTAGCGGGCACGTAGACCCGCCGCGTGGGTAGACCAGCTTCAGGGCTGATGTCCTAATGACTTCCATTTTCTCTTTTTCCTCTCTTTTTTCCGCGGTCAAGTCAAAAATCGATAAAAGGTTCGCGAATAATAAATATCGATAAACGATGAAACTCGGCGAATATACTCTCAATTTGATCTTCAAAATTTGACATATTGTCGCGTTATAATATTCCGTTATGTCATTGCTCGAACGATGTGACTCGTTATCGCGAATGATCCTGAGTAATTTGAATATAATGCTTATAGGAACGATGTAGCCAGGTCACGATAATTTTTACTTCTTATTTATAGATCGAGTTTAAAATATCTCTTGTCAACGAGCAAAGTCTGAAAGAACGCGAGATAAATCCGACCGAGCAATTAGAAATAAATGCGCGACTGATTGTAACGCAATACGAATTGCTTACTTCCCGTATAATTTTTTTTTTGTTTTCCTGTTTTATATATTACATACATATATACATACATAGATACATATATATATATACGTATATATGTACATACATGTATGTAAATATAGATGTATATATATATACATAGATTACGTGATTTAGGATGAATCGAATGAAAAAATACTCGCAAAATAGAGGGTCGACGCGCGAAGGCGCCGTTTGGCAACGATCGCTCGAAAAATTTGCCAACGTCGATTCTGTCTTATTGTGGCCTCGAAACATCGACGATCGACCGAGCACGCGCGGTTCCTTGTTACGTCGCTTCCGAACACCTACATTTCATGCATTCCAAATTAGATAATAAATTTTTACTTCGTATCATTTCATATATCACTTCTACGATTAGATAATGTATAAAATTTTATTCGTTCGTTTCATATATATATATATACGGATTCTCAATTATTTCGTTGTTTTTTTTCCCCGTTGTAATTCAAAAAACGATAAAGAAAGGAGTGAAAAAGTAATATATTTCAAAGTATCAATCATCCATAGTTTGTTAGGGATAGAAGATGTCATTGAAACATGACGTCATCTGGTGACTTGTATGGTATCTTATGATTCACATATTATTATTAAAACTTTTATTATTCTACCGTACGACTCGTATTGCATATATGAATGAATCTATCTACGTTCGCAATGGGTGATTGTACGCGGGATCGCAATTTCTCGCGACGAAAGTTTGAGTCATCAAGAATTAATAGACTACTCTTGGTGAATTTCATTCGCGACTATCTGGATGCTATTCCAATTCTCACGTAATTCTTTTCCAATGTTTTATTAAAACTTTCAAATTTTTTGATTTCAATAATATAAAGAACTAATAATTAATTGTAATTATATGAAATATTATTAAAATACAAATCGTATCGTATAAAAATAATGCGAGAAAATGTTACTACTTTCTTTAAATTCTAACGTCGGGATTGAGCATTACAAATTCAAATATATATGGTAAAACTTGATGTAAATATTGACAGTAAAATCAAATCAACAGAAAGGACTGGACGAGTAGAATCGGTAAATTAATTTGTCGATGAATAAGACATCGATCGACTCAAAAATCATTGTATCAATTAGGTTGAATAAAATGTATGTCATTGTGTATGTGTATGTATTTGTGCATCGTATGCAACTAAAGCACGTAGCACGGTATGTAGGTTCCTATCGATAAAAATAGCATTCTGATATTTCGATGAGTTCTTTAGGAACATCCGTTAATTGATTCGATCGTTCACGATGTCGAAGGAAGAAATGTGTTCTTGGATATTACTTCATAATAATATTACAAATATTCGAGAACCATAACGAAAACGAAGGATGATGATGACGGTGAAGTTCCCTTCTTCGTTATTGAGTAATCGAAAACGCCCACGACAGAAAATCGACGCTTCTTCGTAACATTTCTTTATTCAGGATGCATGTCCGTTCTTGAGACTTGTAATCGTCGATGAAACGAACGAATGCTCTGAATGAGAATCGACACTCGGGTAGAGTCTAAAAATAGCGAGAATTTGTACCTTACAGTGAACTCTGGAGCCAAATTATCCTCTTTTGCGGCTGCTTTCCGCTCCCGGGGAACTATAGAAAAGATACACTATTTACACTGTTATAATCGTCTTTACGGTAAATTTGATCACTAAGTCTCTACAACTTTTGAATTTTTCTGAGAGATCGCACACGTTCTTCGTTTCCATTTCATTTTACTAGACATTTTTCGCGTGACGATACCGCACACGGTTCATGCGCTGCCACCATCTTTATTTACTAATTTTGGACTTGATCGCTGAGAACAGGGAATGGATAGATTATAGTGATACTAGCGCCATCATTCGACGTCATTTTCTATATTGCAAGTGTATGCATTTTAAAAAATACTTTCATATGATTTTCCTAGTTTCGTTGCAATTGCACTTTTCCAATTTCATATTTGCTATAGATAAAACTTAATATATCTATTATTCATGATCTATTATTTGTGTTAAATATATATTGATGATATAATAAAATAAATAATAAAACTTATTATTTTACACACTATAATTTCATAAATGTTAAACTTTTTAATTTTTTTTTATAAAATACAATATTTATTCTATAACATAATATAAATAATATATAATAAATATATTAAGTTAATTAAAAATTATTGGAATTTGTATTTATTACAACTATCAAAATCATTTATTATGATTCTTAAAATAATGTAAATTTCTATACTTGATTCATCATGATTAGATTAATCTATGACATAGTATGTGTATGTTAACGACATCGTGAAAATTGGAGGTTATGGATGGAAAAATGGAATATGTTGTGCAATTTTGTACATTATTTTATTGCTTTATCGAATAATTTTTAACGAAAGTGGAAAAATAATTAATAGTTTATAATTAACAGTATGGATCCTACAGAAGATTGGAGTGGTAATTGCCAAACACTAGAAAATGAAACTCAAGAAAACGAAAATAAAGAAATTAATCAAATCATACCTGGATATGCAAGTTTTCATGATTACGTTCAAGTATGATTAAACTTATTGAGTTATTAAATTTATTCTTTTTCATATAAATTAAAATATAATATATTTTATTTTAGGAAGCATTCCATGTTATGAAACTTGGGATAAAAAATGCTAATAATTTACCGACGGGATCTAATTTTAATTATTACTCGTGTTTTCCCAGTTTTCGGAAAAATAAAGATGACAATATAAAATTATTATTAAACGTTGTGCAACATGTATTGGGAATCACTGGTGTAAAAAATAATATTTCAAATCGCGACATCGAAGAAAAATTTGATCTTTTATTAGAAGCAAATGATGTGCTATTGGATCGAGCTGTATGTTTTATTAAAACATTTACATCTAAGATTTTTCGTATATAAATTTTATTCTTTATAAATATAATATATATTTTTCGTATTACAGAATGCTTTGATGGACAAAGAATGTGGTATTACCAAGAATTCAGAAGTAGAAGTTGTAGTTTCACATTTAAAGAATCAACCAATCAATGGTGGATGGAACAATCAAATTTGTCAACCATTGCAAATTTCAGAGAATGCTCAATCTATACGCTTATTGGCTGGTAAAAACATTCAAAGACCACAGCTAATGTTCAAAGATAAAATTGACAATAGTTCAAAACCTTGGTGTCCAAGGATTAAAGATAAACCTAATTCTTTGAAACCATTAGCTATTTATTTGGAAGAAAGTGAAAATGGTGAAGTGTTTAATCATCCTTATGAATATGAACTGAATATGTTTGTTCCTCCCAATGATCAATTGAAAAAATCTGAACCAACAAAATACAAAAATTTGGAAGATACATTATTAGTAATGATTAAAGATCCATCAGATATCAAGTTATTGATAAATGATCTAAAGCAATATAAGGAAATCGCCGTAGATTTAGAACATCATTCCTATAGAAGTTTTCAAGGAATAACTTGTTTGATGCAGATCTCAACAGAAGATAAAGATTACTTGATAGATACTTTGTCATTGAGATCTGAATTACACGAGTTAAATGAAATTTTTACAAAACCAACAATATTAAAAGTTTTTCATGGAGCAGATTTAGATATACAATGGCTTCAAAGAGATTTATCTCTATATGTAGTGAATATGTTTGATACGCATCAAGCGGCAAAACAACTTAATCTGCCATATTTAAGTTTAGCATATTTATTGAAACATTATTGTAATGTAGATCCTGATAAACATTTTCAAATGGCTGATTGGCGCATAAGACCTTTACCAGAAAAACTTATTAAATATGCTAGAGAGGATACACATTATTTATTGTATATAAAAGATATGTTAAAAAATGCTTTAATTGATGTAGCTAATGGACAAATTAATATTTTGAAAGTTGTATATGATAGAAGTACGGAGATTTGTAAAAAGACATATGTTAAACCAATTTGGACAGAAGAAAATTGTATGACAATGTATAGAAAAAGTCAGAAAATGTTTAATAATAAACAACTTTATGCTTTAAGAGAATTGCATAAATGGAGGGACGATACAGCTAGAATAGAAGATGACAGTATTGCTTATGTATTACCAAATCATATGTTGTTAAACATAGCTGAAACATTACCTCGTGAAATGCAAGGAATTTTAGCATGCTGTGATTCTATTCCTCCTTTGGTTAGACAGAATTTATTAAAATTGCACAAAATAATATTAAAGGCTAGAGAGCAGCCACTTATTAAACCAATTCTTGAAGAAGATATTAGACAAAGATTAACACAAAGGAATCATCATACTAATTTAGATGTATGGATGTATTCCCCTCATGATATTCCTAGTGATATGGAAGCAAGAGCTGATTTACCATGTTTATTAGATAAAAATAATGTATTAGAAACACCAATTTCTAATACAAATATTGCAATAAAACATACAGTAACTGTATTTGACAGTCCAACAATATCCGAGGTTATATATAATAATTTAAATTATATATATTTTTTTTAATATATATATATTTTCAGAAAAATTAAAAATAAATGACATCAAATATAATCTTGATTTTATTATAATTTTAATATAATTATAATTTTAGTTTTAATGATTATTTATTTATTTATAGGATGAAGAAGTTGGAAAAACTGAACAAGAAAGCACTAAAAAGAAAAAATTTGTTTTTGTAAGTCCATTTGAACGATATAAACGAGTTATACCTATGATAGCAGAGCAAGAAGCACAAGAGAGAGAGAAACAAAAACAAGAAGAAGAAAATCGTTTAAAAAAAGAAATAGAAATTGTAGAAAGCAAAAACAGAGTTTATCAACACTTTAAGCAAGTTTCCCAAATGATAACAGGAAAAAATGAATCAGAATTATCAAAAAAACCATCTCAAACTCCATTAAGTCAAATGCCGGGACGTAAAAGAAAAAGAGATTCAAATATTAATAAACAAGATGAAGTACAAGAAGAAAAAACTAATGATAACTTATCAACTCCAGTTCCAATATTAGAGACCAGAATTATTCAAGATCTGAAAAAAGATGTAAGTGAAGTTGAATATTTGAAAGAAGAACAAAATGTACAAGAAAGTGTAACAAAAAAACAGAAACAAATTCCAAATAATGAAACCATGAATTTGTTGCGGTAAGTATTTTTTATTATTACTATTATTATTATTATTATTATAATATATATATATATGTATATATATTATTAGTAATATTATTATATTACTAATTAAAATTCAATGTTTTTAATAAAAACATTTTATTTTTATTAAAATATTAGATTACTTTTGTTTTATATATTTTATATTTTAAAATTGTAATTTTATAATATTTATAAGCTATATAAATATATAAACTAATAATCAATAATAATTAGTATGATAAGAATTATTAATAAAATTAATTTATTTATAGATCAAGAAAAAAAGGAGAAAGGGAACGTACAATTAAAGATTTGGAAAAGAAAGGCATGATGCCATCAAAAAAATTCGATTATAAAATCGTAGATTTTAGTGCTTTTCAAGGAGGTAGTCAAAACATACCCAACCAAGTACAATTTGAACAAACAATGGTAAGAATGTATATATCATTTCATTATCATTTAGTGAATTTATTAATTATTTTCAAATATCAATTTTTATTTTTGTAGAAAAAGAAAAAACAAAAAAACCGAAAAAAGAAGAAACAAAAAAAATTAAATATATAAAAATCGATTACAATATTTTAATAATTATAAGGGTATATTATATATCTTCTTATATCACTAATACGATTAACAACTTAAAAGACTTTAAAATTATGATGGCAGATGTTTTTTTTCACATCATGTACATATTACATGCAATTATATCATTTTTTTTATATTGTCTATAAATTAAATGCAATAAATGCTTGTAGATAACTTTTAAATAACTTTATATTATAATATTATTAATATTTTAAAAAAATGTAAATTAAATATTACTCTCTTTCCCTCCTCTTTCTTTCTCTTTCTATCTATCTTCTTTTTCTTTTTTTTTATTTTTCAATAATATATATATGTAGTATTATATATATTGTATTTAATATTTTTTAATTTAATAAAATAAATTAATTTTAATAAAATAAAAATTATAAAAATTATATTTTTATATCGATATATTCTATTTATTAATATTTTCAATATTATAAAAATATTGTTAATAATTTTTTAAAGATTTTAATTATTTTAATGTATTATAAAATTCTTATTAATTAAAAAAGAATATTTCAAAAATTTATTTTTATAATTAACATTATATGTATAATTACAAAAAATAACTTAGAAATAACTATGAAAAAAAACTAATAGATTATCAAAAATATGAAGATGCGATAAATAAATTCATATTGTGTTATTATATTTAATTATATTTAATAAATCAAATATTTTTATTTAACTTAAATATATCAATATATATATATATATAAATATTTATATATATATAAATATATCAAAATGCGGAAAAGAATAAGTAAACAACTTGAAATTAGTAATATAAATTTTATCATTAGGTCATGACTTCAATTTTTTTCGTTGTATACATATAATCTTTCATATATTAAATACAATTCTTACTTATTGTTAGTTAGAAAAATGACGTGGTGGTTTGCCAAAGTACTAATCAAATTATTCATATTTTTTACCATAAGTAATCACATTTTGACAGAAAGTTCAAAACTAAATATTTTGGATTATGTTAAGAAAAATTTGTATAATTTTCGTAATAACAATTTGAAAGATTTTATTTTTACACTCTCGAATTCGTCAAAGTACATTAACAATCGAATAAATTTCAAATCAAATCAAGTTGATTGTTTCGGTTTAGGAAAAGGATTAGCTAGAATTTTGGAATGGTTTTTTTTAAGTAATCCAAATGGAACAAATGCTTTGGATGTTCAATTTTTCCTTTCTTCAAGAAGACAACCAAAACGTGTTCAAGTTATGATTGGTAAACAATTTGGTTTAGAATGGACAGACTTTCAAATCGAACGACTAACGATCATTATAGTTCATGGATTCTTATCTCATGGTCAAGAATCATGGATTAATGAAATGGAAAAATCATTCCTTCTATGGGTAAAAATCTCTTTTTCATTCTTTTTTTTTTAAATATTATGTAAAAAAATTTTTTTTTCAAAATGTTAAAAATGTTAAAAATGTCGTTATTATTTTATTAACATGTAAATTTACGTAGTAATTTTTTTTTTAATTTTTTCATGTTTAGAATGACGTTAATATCATAGTTGTAGATTGGAGTGCTGGAGGTAATACTTGGAATTATTATAAAGCTGCAATTAACACGAAAATAATAGGATATCAAATTGCGAGGTTTATACTATATACCTTACATATTTAACATATTTTAAAGATATTATAATGATATAAACATATTAAGTCATAGAGTTTATTATTTTATTAAGATTTTTAGAACACATAGCAAATGCAACAAGTGGTCAAAATGATTTCAACAATAATTGGGGACAATTACATTTAGTAGGCCATAGTCTCGGAGCACATATTTGTGGTTTTGCTGCGAAAGAATTGAAAAAAGGGCAAAACAAATGGAAAGTACTAAGAATAACAGGGCTAGATCCTGCACAACCTTGTTTCAGAAATGTAGACTCCAGTATGAAACTTCATAAATCTGATGCGTTATTTGTCGATGTTATTCATACTAATGGCAGATTACTTTCTAAGATCGGATTAGGTTTACCAGAACCAATAGGTTAGATATTTTTAAATATCGCATTATGTATTAATACGAGGATAAATGATTTGTATTATATAGGTCACATTGATTTCTATCCTAATGGTGGTAGAACTCAGCCTGGTTGCATAAAGATCAATTCTTCGTATTTCGAATATTTACCAATTCCACTTGTAGGTAATTATTTGTTGAAAATATTTCATTATGTTCCTTGATCTTATTATTATTATAAATTATTTTTTTTAAATTTCAATGCGATTTTAGAAATTAATAATGCTATATGCAGTCATGGACGTTCATATATTTATTTGACGGAATCTTTAGTCTCCGAGGTGAAACAAAATTGTACTTTTTGGGCGCACCATTGGAATTTATCTTACCAGAACTTGTTGCAAATAGTAACAGAATCTTGTAATAAAAATATTTGTACTGAAATGGGTATAAACGCAATAAAGTATTCTCATCGAGGAACATTTTTTGTCGCAACTTCCAATACTTCACCTTTTTGTAGTAAGAAATTTATAAAATATAAAAATTTGTGTTATATTTACTCGCTTATATATATCTGTATAATGATGAATTTTTTTTAATTTTTATAGTTAATGACACTCACATAATTGGTGAAATAGTAATTCAAATGAAAAAAGATTTCACAGACGAATTTTATGATTAAGATGAATAATTTATGAATAAATTAATCAGTATATGTATTTTTTGATCGATAAATAAAAGAATTTTACTTCAAATTTCAATTACATACAATATTTAAGTTATTAAATGCAACTAAGTACTATTTACAATTCGTTTTGAAAATTAAGTTATGTACATATCACGCTATTTAATTTATATGCGTACATGAATACTGCATGAATAAGCAGTCTTCGATTATTTGAAGTCTAATCACTTCTTTCATTAATTATGATCCAAGACAAAGACATAAGCGACTTTTTAACGCACAATTATATGTCTTTCCTTGTTTTTTGAAAATAACAAAGATAGATGTACAATCGCAGCGAAAAGTTACTTTTGTGCGCACGGGATCTTATATTATATTACTTTTATATTCTATGATGACTTTATATTACAATTTATAAATTATACTACATAAGTTATACAAATAGAAAGAAATATTTCGTTGTATAAACATTTTTTTTTTTTTATTATGATTTATAATATTGTGGCGATGAACTTTTTCGAAAGTTGATTTTGTGCATTAGTCTTTATATATGTTATTATTGGCACTTTAATAAACAAACATGTAATAACATGTTTTTTTGGAAATGATATTAACGCGTGTATATGTTTAAAAAATATTTTCGCGACATATAATAATATAGCAATTTTTTAGTGCGTTATATTTCTTACTCAAGTAAAAAATGTTACTTTGTACAGTTTTAAATTTAATATTTAAAAAGGCCACATTAAGTTTGTAGCATACTTTGGTAATTCATCAATGATGTATGATTAATATCTTTCGTTGTCATTTATTTTTTATATATTAATTGCATTTTGTGAATATTTTTCATACATTATTACACTCACCTGTTTTTGTTTTTCTTTTTCTCTTTCTATAATTAGAAGAATATATTTTTAATCTTTAATATCGGATGAATCGATTAATGAATAACTTGAACATAAGTGGCTGGAAATATTCCAGTTCGTCCCCTGCATTCACCTATCCACCAACCATCTGGTTGCTTTTGATGGACTGTAATTAAATCTCCAGGACTTAGACTAAGCTCGTCATTTAAATTTGCTGAATATTGATAAATAGCTCTACATTGTTCCGTTCCATCGGATTTAGCATTCGTTTCGGCAGTATCGATATCTTGATTATTATTATCTTCAGAATGACTGCTGAATTCATCAAAATCACTAAAGTCATCCTCATCCGGTGGATTTTCCGAGTTACCATCCCCAGCAGTTCGATCAGCCCAATGACGACTTTCAGTATCGTGATCCTTTACGAGATGGACATCCATTTCGTCTTCATCATCCTGAATCTCGAACGATTCGTTCTTTGCCCAAGAAGGAATCTGTAAAAAAATATATATATATTTACTCTTTTCTATTGTTTTCTAATAATTTCATACGTAAATATGTAATATATATATATATTTCATATAATATGTAAATTGAAAAATTTATTTTTTTATTTTTATGACTGATATTTACCTTAAGGACACTTTGCTGTAAACCTTGTTTATCTCTTGAAACTAAAATATGTTCAGCCAATGGATGTTTTATTCGTTTGCTACCTTCTACTTCTGCTAATGTTCCTCCAACTTTATACCTTGCTGCCTCTAGATATACTAACATAGAACGCATCTAAAAATAAACAAATAAGTAAATATGATTCTGAATACGATATGAGAATTTAAAAAAAAAAGTAATCTTACATGATGTAGCTTCTCCGTTACATTTTGTGTACTTTCATCTGCCGCGAATGCAGGTGTTGCAATGAAAGCTCTATGAAGAGTTTCTAGACCTTCTCTTCCGCGTTTTTCACGCTCCAAGTCTTGTCTGATCAAATGAAGAACTCTTACCAACGCTTGTTTTCGACGTTCTCTATTCATTGCTAGAGTAACATGTTCAGCATAGAAATCTGGTAATAGTTGTTCAGAGTTACATCCATCATTGCTTTCCACCCTGCGTATAAGATTCTTTAAAATCTCAATATCTTGGGATACATTGCAATTACGTATAGGAGCTGCCAAACGGTCTGCAATCTGTATAAGAAGATTGAAAGAAAAAAATATTAATTTTACTTTAAAAAAAAAATTAATTGTATGAATTATATGTACCTGTTGCAAACGGGGAGCTAAAGCTTGCAGGTGAGCTAGATAAACATTCGCGAGATCTTTTAGAGCGCTTAATCGTTCTTCCTCAAGAAGTTCCATTTGCTTAGCCCCTTTCCTCATCGTGCTTTCATATTCAAGCCTAGCTCTTTCAGCTCTCACACTCACTGTATAAAATTCCGTGTCCGCCCTGCGGGATGAATCCTCGGCCTTTCTCCTCCTCGCTTCGAGTTTATTAGCTTCCTTCTCCGTCATATGAGTTGAAGATTTGTTATTGGTCTGTTGACTCTGACTGATCGTTTGCAGCCTCGCTAAATCTTGTAACCTCTCATTTTCTCGCGCGCAAGCGAAACTTTGTTTTTTACTTTTGATTGCAATGTTACGCCACTCATGGAGAGATTTCCCAGCTTTATCCACGGAATTCTCGATAGATTTTCTCGAACGCGCTTGAGCCTCTGCTACTCCTACCTGTGAATATATAAACACTTTTTAAGTTTATCCTTTTTAGTTTAAAATTATTAGATAATCATTCATACTTTATTCAGTTTATTACGAATGATAGTACGTAATAATATTTAAAGAATATTATAAATTACACGAAGAAAAGAAAATTTTCAAAAGAAACTTACTCTAAGTGGTTTGGCGAGTTGTTCGCTAAGCGTAATTCCCCAGAGCCTATGAGCTTCAGCAGTAGCCTCCATCTCCTCGCCGACACATCTCCATGCCTCGTTCACGCCTCCGCTACCGTTACCACCTGCGTTACGAAAGCTATTAGTTATATTTTAAGGTTATCTTTCTAAATGGATGTCTCTTATTTTGCATTTTACTGTTAAATCGATCAATGGAATTTGTTGAACTTGTTGAAATATAAATACCTTGATCCTTTGCACATGCTTTAATCAATTTATTTCCCAATTTATTAAGTCCTTTGGCATAATTCGCTTCTAATTCCGCTCTGAAATAAAAAAAAATCTATGCTAATTCATGCTAAAATTGCGAATATATTAAAATGAAGCATGCGAATATTATAAGATGAAGCAAAGAAGATATACGTATGCATATACATTAAAATATAAAAAGAAATGATTAAAAAAAAAATGATTATTGAATAATGATAATTAATTATAATATTGTTACGATATTGATCATTTAATATGTATAAAAACGTATGCCTATTTTTTTGAGAAAAATTTAAAACATCAAATTATGCATAAGGATATGTACAAGGACATATAATAAAAAGTATATTTTTAACAAATGCAAAATAGATATAAGTAATAATAAATAAAAATTGTTTATTATATATATATTTATAAAAATTGAAATTTTATAAAAAAATAGACATACATATTTTTGCATTAAATTATCAAGATGTTGAATCAACGATTATCGAAATAATTCACCTTTCATGTAGAATCGATGCCAATTCCTTGCAAAAATCGCCACCTTGTTTTACGTACCTTCGAACATCTTCAAATCCACCTTGTCCTCCCTGCAAGCAGAAATTACAATTTATGCAATATTAATTCTTTATCTATTTTCAAGATTAAACGGTTGAAATCGTTCTATGCTTGAACGATTATGGGTAATGATAAAGAAAACTCGGAAAATAACGAAATAGAATATTTCTAACATATCTAACGAATGAGTTACAACGATTTCTTTTTATATTCTTGTTGACTCGAGTTCCGTGCACCTGGCGGAGAAAATAATAATTACCATAAATAATATTTTCGTTTCACTTATTCGTCGATAGGCTCGATTATTTTTATATCTATTACGGAAGTAGAAAATTTTGACACACTATGAAACGTTATATGAAAAACATTATTGTGAAAAATGTTTCGAATAAAAACCAAAAAACTCTTGGTTATAAAATGAACCGATTATAAACGCAACATTTATTGTTTTTATCATTAGTCGTGTTACGTATAGTTTTATATCAGTATATCAGAAATATTTTTCTTGATCAATGACTGACTAGTTTGAAGAAATAGTATAAAAAATTAAAAATGTATATTTGACGTTACGCCCGACTCAATCTTCCGAGTTATTTTCCGGCTAGACGACTTTCTAATCCAGCACTATGGTAAAAATTCATTTTCTTAAGCGACTTAAGTTTAATTGTTTTTTTCAAACGAGATTGTTTGAAAGATTTGAATACGTAGAAATTTAAAATGATTTTAAAAGAAATTTATTTTGATATTATTTTAATTCGATGAAATTCTTTCAAAAATTATAATATTGGTATATTTAATATAATATTATAAATATATATTAGAAAATTATAATATTAATCATAATCATAATATTAGAAAGTTAATTACAATTTGTAAAGATTTATAATTGAATGTTGCAAGAGATTTAATATAAAAAAACCTATTAAGTAAGAGTAATAAAAAATATTGCTTCATTATAACATGTTAATATCTATTTTCTTGTTATTTAAAATTGTTTAAAATTAAAAAAATTCAAATGTTAGTGTAATAATTGAAAAAATTGAAAATTTATAAAAATATTAAAAATTATTGAAATAGCTTTTTAATAATTTATAAAATATATATAGTAACAAGTAACAAAATTGTAATCATTATTGAAATGCAAATAATTCACTAAATATGAAAAAAGATATAATAGAACTATGTATGTCAGTAAGAATCAGTTAAAAAAACCTTAAATATGATATAGATGTCACCAGTTGTCAAGAAACGCGTTAATTTAATTAAATACATACAAAAAGAAATATATAGTTATTCTTTCGTCAGATTTAATGCTAGCGTATTCATTGTGAAAGAAATAATAATTAACCACAAAGAGAGATTAATTTTCTAGTAGACATCGAAAGTAAAATCATTCGATAAAAATGAACGTATTCATACGAATTCATTTGCAAATAAATTTATGCGAATTGAAAATGCAAAAACAAAATTATTGATGCCACATACATATTTACAATTAAATATCGATGTCGAAACTTTTCCAAGTAAAAGGTTAATTAATACGTCAGATTAAATATTATATATAATATAATAGGTAACCAAGCATATATATATATATATATAATGTTATAAAAGAAATTAAAAATAGGTTAGAAAATAGTAGAATTAGATTAATGGTATTCAACAGGTGATATAACTCTATAAAATCTCTTTTAGTCATATTCTGCTAATTTTTTTTTAATTATAAAACGTAGCAAACAACAAAAATAATTTTATATGCAAATTCAAATCGATATAAATAAGTATTTTGCATAAATAAATATCAGAAAGAGATGAAAATTGCGAAATTATTTAAAAATTTCATATTCACTTCGAAATTTTTGTTATTTTTATTGATTTGAAATTTAAATAAAAATTAATTTGTATAACTTTCTAATTTTTCATTTAAAACATGTTGTGGCAATAATGAATTTCATATAAAATAAAATATAAAAATAAAAATTTAATTTTTTACAATTTAATATTAATGTTAACTAACGATGAACTTAAATTTAAAAATTTTAGAAATTAAAATGTATTAAAATTTTAATTCTTAATATAATATTATAATATTTCTTAGAAAAAAAAAAAAAAGATTCTTAATTTCGAAATTTTCAAATATCATGAGTTTCAAGAATTTCAAAATTTATCATTACAATTATTAGAATAAAAATAAATCAGATTTCGATCCTCTCTAATAAATATTAATTAAAAATTTCAACTAATAATAAATAATATATTTTCAAATGTTAATATTAAAAATGATTTAAATTTCATTCTAAACCTTGATGCGTTAAAGAATAAAGATAAAAAGTCTATGCTCTATTCTTAAAATTCAATTTGAAAAGCATCGAGAATTAGTTTCAATTCCCAAGTAGTTTATGAGGAGAAGCGAGGTTAATTGGGAGCATCATTCATCGCTCTTTTAATAAATGAAAATAGAGGTGAAATATCGAGAGATCGCAATCGACGCACAAGGTTCCTTTCCCTTTTACCTTCGAGATTTCCTCGGCTTAGGTTCACGTGACACGGTGAAATCGCGGAGGTCGCGAGTACTATCACCATAACCAGCTATTAACGCACGTATACCTCTCACGAACCTCGTACGGTTTCTCGCCGCCTCTGCTTTCTTTCGTACGTCAATTTTTCATATATATTTGCAATTTATATTACATTATCTCTTTAACACGCAAACAACCATTCCCTGATAGGCTAAAGAATAAACTATGATACAACTTGAATTTGTTATCTGTATCGCTAATTAGATAAGATAAGATACAAGCGTCATCCTTGTAAGATACACATTAAAATAAAACAAAAAAAATTAAATTAAAATTTGATTATGATTATTTTTTAATAATAAAAAAGAGTTATCTTTGATATTCTAGAATTTGTATGCAAACAGATTAAGATTAATTTTTGAAATAGTTTAAAGATTTTTAAATTTATAAATATTTTTAACTTTTATTAGATTATATAATTTATTTTTATTATTATTATCCATAATTATATTTTTTCTTTAATCTTATATCTATTATAAATTGTATTTAAAATGTAAAATGGTATTCACAATATAAATGATCAAATTAAGATAAAGATTAAAATAAAGATAAAAAAAAAAGAAAATTTTCTTTAATTTTTCTTTAATCAATCAATTTTTTTATTCAAAATTATTTATAGATAAATAAAAAGAAATATATTATTTCCTGAAAACAAAAACTTAAATTAATGAACAAAAATTTATAAAATTAAATAAAAAAATATATCTTTTAAATAGTTTAGAGACTCGACAATTTAATTTAATTGAATGTTGAACACAAATTTAAATATAAATTAAAACAAGAGCTTAAATTTTCTATATTATTAGAAGTAAAACTAACAAAAGAGACTTTTATCCTTATTTTATTTTTCTCTAATACATTGTAAGCATTTGGTTTGCTTAAAACACATTAAAAGGACCAAGAAATCTCTAAGTAAATTGATGTTATTTCGCATAGAAAGTCGGACAGGTCGAGCAAGTGCTAAAATAGTTTTCGAAATGAGTATAAGTGATATTATCACATTTAACGTAGTTGGTTAAAAATATTGATGTAATTTTAATTTTAATTTATCTGAAAAATTTACAATATAAATAAAAGTATTTTATAGTACTAAGTATCAAATAAAGAATAATATATAAATATCACAATGATTATTTTAAATATTAAAAAGAATATTGAAAAAAAAATTTTCATTAAAAAAAACCAAAATAATTTTATATAAAAATTTAATATTTGATATTTTTTTCTTCATTAAAATGTTAAAAATTATTTTTTGTTAATGAAGGCTGTTTTATTATATGAAAATCTTATCTTTATTATATGAAAATAATTATTTTTCTTTAATGTTTATCAATTTTATCTGTGTTTTTTTAGTTTGATAATATAAATTTATAATATATCCAAATATTTTTGTGACATGAAAATCTACTTTAGTTTTTTTCGATATTTTTTCCTTAATATCTAATCAATGATATTAAATCAAATATTTTTTTTATATTCTGATATTTATGTAACATATTGCAAAACATCGTATGTTGCCCGTATGTTTATATTTATTTCAGATTTATAATATGGAAGTGTTCGAATATTTTTCTGATTGATTACATATATCTCTAAGAGTTATATACAGAGTTGGTAAAAAAGATGATGATGTGTAATCAAAATGGAATTAGTATCATTTTTTTCAATTGTTACAATCGCATATGATATCATATCGTATATGTAAGTATTATAGAGTATACATATATATATATATATATATTTATATATATGCATACATATAAATAACAAAGAACACGCAGAAAGAAATAAAGTCGGTTATTTTCTCCATCCAACTTTCTCACACTTTCTTCACTTTGAACGTTTGTTCGCTAGACTGGTTATATTCATTGCTCACAACTATCTTACTGTTAGAAGAAAAAAGTAGCGGGTGATGTGATCAGGCTTGCCAGAAAAAATTTCTTTATGAGAAAAGAATTCTCTATGAAGATAGAGACAAAATGGAAAAGAAATAGAGTGTTTTATTTATTTGCATTAAAATTAAAAAAAATCTCTTTTATTCTACTAATATAAATTCAAATTAAAAATAATAATTTTGTACAAAATTTTAATATTTGCTTTGATGCTTTTTTTGTTTACTAATATATTTTACACAGACTATATATAAAATATTTTTTTTCTCCAATAATTTAAATATATTATTAAGAATCTTGTTTTATATAATACTATATTAATATCTGTTATTTTTTCTTCCATTGCTTTTTTTTTTCATTCTTCTCACAGAAGAAATTTTTCTAACAACTAGTATGTGATGTTAAAATTGTGAGATAAATTTTTATATTGAAGACAATGAGGAAAATTAGTATCATGTTAGTTAGTATCATGATATATATTATAATTAAATAAAAATGAAAAAAAAAATAAGGGATATCTTATTTTAGTTTTAGTTTCTAAATACAAAAAATAACAATAACACTTCCACAAATATCATTTTTCAATTTTTTTCTAAAATTCCTAATATGTGATGCATAATAATATGTAATAGGATACCATATTTCCCCTTCCACATCTACTATTCCTAAGTGAGAATTTGCACAACCTTGAACATGATGAAGTTAGTGGGTTTCTCGTGACACTTGTTGACAGGAAATGAAAATATTCGAACGAAAGAAATGTTTTCTCGCATCGCATGATCGGGAAATTCTTCGAGATCCGTGAGAAAGGAATTTCTTTAGCTTGTTACGCACTGTTGACTATCGATGGTCACGAAGCGACCAAAAACTGTGTGGTTAGATTCGAATTTATCGATTTGAAAACTCAAAAGTTCAGTCAATATTGTAGCAACTCTCGAATAAAATGAATGGTCAAAGTTACTTTCAAAAAAAAAAAAAAAAAAGAGAATCTCTTATTGCAAGAAAGTACATACGAAAAATTTTTTGAAAATATTAGAAAATTTATGAATGAAAAATAAATTCTTCAACTTCATGAAAATATCATAAAATTGAAACTAGCTTTTAAGTATATTAAGATTTCATAGTTATTCCATGTGCAAATATCGGAATGTCAGTTATATCTGCGAGAAAGTTGCTTGTCGTGTAAATAAATACATTTGATTTATTTCATCTGTCTTTGTAATTAGTGTCATACATCGTTCATCTTTTTGCAATTCCTCGTGAAAATTCGCTGACATCGAGACCAAGTATTATTTATTTATTTATTTATTTATTTAATAATATCGTTATATATATATAAATCTGTTATTTGTTGATTTTTTGATGTCATATTAAAAAAATAACATATTTAATTAAATCAATTTGAATTATTTTATTCGTTTATTTATATCACAAATTGATATTTCATTCATGAAAATCTATTTTTTATTATATTTTGAATGTGCAATGATAATATCTCTGTATAATATTTAAAAAAAAGAAACAGAATGATAATGGTAATAATATATATAATAATATAAAGATATATAATATTTGATCTACATTTAGAATTTTATAGTAGGAGGAAAAAAAATATTTTTAATAATTTTTAAATTTTAAATTTAAAAAGAATTATTGTTGAAACATCGTTTGATACAAGTCAAATGCAAATATCGAGGAAAAAGAGATTTTTTAGTTTTTATAGTTTTGTTATTAACAAAAAGTAATCATTTCAACATTTTGATGCAAATAGCTTCAAATTTGAAAAATTTATTAAAAATTGAAATACCATAAATATTATTATGCGAAAAAAAATTTCTTGATTATATTGTTTTCTTTTTTATATTAAATCAAAACATTTTTCCTAAATATTATCTGTAACAAATTTTCTTAAAATTGTTACAGATAAATCTCTCTCCTTTTATTGTTAAGATACTTTATCAATTTTTTTTGTCTATCATCGAGATATATTCTCTATTTTTATACAAACTGATAATATTGTTGTAAATTATTATAATAAAAAAAAAATAAATCTAACAGAGATATAAGAATATGCAATAAATACTTGAATTCATCTAAGTACTTAATACATATCTTTGTATTATATCATTTTCAAGTATCAATACGAATAGAAAGCATTACATTGTATTGCATTAATATCTATCAAAATATGATTCAATTAAAATTAATTCAACATTTATCAGTTTTTGCTATCACATCAAAGAAATGATACGGCATTCAATTAATATAGTTTTTAACCTATATTCTCTCTATATCGCGAAACATTTGTAGAAATCGACAATCTAATCCTTCGACTTTGTTAATGTTTGTAATTATTTTATATCTGAATTTTATAGATATAGTAATAAGCATTTAATCTCAGTATGATAAATCATGATGATAATTGTTGCATTTACTATATAATATTTGTTTATATAACAATTAGAAAAAAAGAAAGAAATTAAAAAAACGAAAATTTTGAGTGTATCTTACAATAAAATACAACAAAAATATTTATAATGCATAATGATTTCACTTTGAAAGATTTAATTTTGAACAATATTAGTCTTGAATATAGATGGATTCAAAAATAGCGACTAAAATCTTATTATGTTGTCGAACGTGATTCTCTACTGATAGTTTTGGCACGGCTTCTTTTAATGTTTACCGACAATCGATAAATCGATTAGCATGCCTTTGGTATTTCAAGTCATGCTGTCCAAGCTACATGCAAGTTCACACTTACTTGGTATTATCAACTAGCCTTGAAGATTCGTAAATACAATGAGAACGTAGCTTTATATAGATGGAAAATATCATTATCTAATGCTTGTTTCTTTCATAGAAGAAGAAATTGATGTTTTTTTTGTTGACGTGCGAATTCTCACATTGAAAATAAGGGGAAATTAAAGAGTGAAAAGAAGAAATAAAAAATCCTTTTCTATTGTATTGTTAGAATCTAAGGCAGTGTTTTCTAGCAAGATGTGTCTTATAAAAGTGAAATTTGAATAGTTTTAAAAGTAATTATTTAATTTTTTCTTAGATATAATATTCAGCATTTCTCATATATATGAGAAATTTAAAACCTTGATAATTTTTTTTTGTGTAATCTTTGTTAGAAAAAATAAATTAAATCTGATTTTAGAACACATAAAATTTCAAATATCTCTTGAAATATTTATATTTGAAATATATATATATATTTAGTATAAAAAATGCTAAATAAAATATTTTAAAAATGATAGAATTTATATTAACTAAAAAAGAAAAATTATATTTTTTTTAAAATTTAATTAACTATCAAATGTTAGACAAAAGCATTAAAATAGGACAAAAAGGAAGCATTGATCTAAAGTTAGATTAGCTTAACGAGAATAAATTAATTTAGCTTTAGCTTTTTTTACGATCGAATTCACACGATAATACAGGTTCAATTATTTAAATGATAAATCGTCTCTAAAAGATCCTATTACGTTTATCGATATTCACATAAATATACTTATATTGTGATGTAAAAATGATCTTAATTTTGATTAAAAATGTTTGTAAACTTATTATTGTTATTTTTTAATTGAATCTCCAAGTTAACCTAACCTAAAATAAGATCCATTATTTCTTCTTCTATCTCTATTTAAATGCATGAGTCACAATACTAACTACATCAATTTCTCCCACTATTCTTAATATGGAAATTCACGCAACAACCTTCATCAGGAGGTATTCTACATTTTGATAAAGATACGCAATAGTGATATCATACATTTGCTGCAATATAGCATAATTCGTAATTTGAAACGTTTAAGTTAAAAATCATCGTTATTTATATTTTTTAGACTCTTGGTGAGTTTCTAAATTGTGAACATTCAATTTAGCATTTTGATATAACGTTATTACACATTTTTATAATGATTTAAAGCATTCGAAATTATTTTCATTGCACGAGCAATTATGCAATAGGGAATAAAATTATAAGTCATTGCACCGTGTCGCTTCACTCTTACACTAGATGGGCCTAAATAAACTATAATAAAAAAAATAATATTAAGTATCAATTGTAAACAATATCAACTATTAAAATACAAAAATAACATATATATGAATTATATATTGTATATAAAGAATTAGAAATATTCATTGCTAATAAGTTTATAAAATACCTTTTGTTTCTCTATATAACTATACAGAAACTAGTTCTGTTCAACCGTGTAACTGATAATGGTCTCTATTATTAGTTTAAATTTTACGATGATATTACGTATGTAACGATAGTTTTAGTGGGCAATGTCGTTCCTTGCAATGTCATAAGTGAAACAGGATGTCTCGTGATCTTTTGAAAGAGCAATGTATTATATAACGTTAAATTAAAAAACTATTGCGAATATTATTGAAATGACAATGTA
The DNA here is from genome assembly GCF_003254395.2 of Apis mellifera. Lineage (NCBI taxonomy): Eukaryota > Metazoa > Arthropoda > Insecta > Hymenoptera > Apidae > Apis > Apis mellifera. Next base: position 1,197,344 of record NC_037653.1, read on the forward strand.
CTAACATATATATAACACATATATTTAGCATTTCAATGAACTTTGAAATGCTTTTAATTCGTTATTTTTCAAAAGATCGTGAGACATATATTGTTCCAGATACTTGTAACGACATCGACGTAGAAAGTGCGCACTAAAATTGTTACTAGACACGAACTACAAATAATACAATTGTAAGATTTGAACTAGAAAGAATCGATATTAACTAACTTGAAACATTTGTAATACTAATACTAGTTTTTATTTGTTCCATTAGACATTAATATTATTTTTTTAAATAATAAATAATTTTCTAATATATACTTCGGAATCATATTGATTTTACTCTATCGTTTCCGATATATTGAAGCATTTATCTTATAGATTAAAAGATAGATTTGATAGAGAACAAGTGACACATTTTTATTTAGCTCTAAATAACAAGAAAACTAAATAATTGTTCCAATTTGTATCATTAAAAAGATCAATTAATTTATAATAATATAAATTATTCATTACTTTTACTTTTTATTTTATTCTATTTATAATTTGATTATATTATATGATCGTATAAATATCACGATTTCTTTTTTTCTTTTGTTTTTTTTCAAAAAGAAAAAATTTACTGATTATATAAATTAGTCGATATTGAATGAGAACTTTTCGTTTCCTTAGTCATAAATTACAATTTCTTTCATTTTTAATTAATTTTCATTATTAAATTTTTTTAAAATAAAAATTTCCTTCTTTTTTCTTTCTTTTAAATATCTTTTTTCGATTTTTGATTTTGACCAATTATAACTTAAAATGCAATATAACAATTGATATTGCACAATTCTATTTTAATAACAGAACTTTATGAATCACACAGGTCAAGAAAATATTGTTTCCAAATATAAGAAAAAAAAAATTCTAAACTTTTCTTCCACAATAGTATGAATTAGATTATCTCAAAGGATCAGAAATATTCTGATACACATATATATATATCTTATCGAGGTCAAAAGAGGAAACAAGTGGAGGACGATCCACCTTTGCGGTAGATAAAACGAGATAAAACAAAGAGGACGATGCTTTTTAACAAAATAGAACAATGTACCTCTTCGATCTCGTGAACAGAAGATGAATGAAGAAGATGAGTGGAGGCCATTAACCCTCTGATTGACCCCAGCATTCTCCTCTTAATTAGACCTGCTTTTCGAGCATGATCCCTGCTCTCGGTCTCTTCGGTGACCACGTTGTCTCTCTCGTCGTTCTCCGTGTCAGAACAAAGCTTGTCCATGCTGAAAGAAACCGGGGGAACTATCGTTTCACTCTTCTCATTCAACACGGTCTCCGAGGTGGCGATATTTTTCCTTAAACCATTTCCATTATTTTTCACTTGCTCTCCTGCACTCGTCTTCGCGGAAACGACCACTTCTTTTTCCGGAGATGAATTTACATCATCTTTCGACAGAGAGGACAAACCGAATTCCTCGATTCTGGTGATCGATCCCAATTCCCGAGTTTTCGCCTTGAGCAGGTCATAAGAGGCACTGTTGGACTTGGAAACTGTAGGAGCAACGGATTCTCCGCCGGAAAGAGCACCGACAGCTTGCAATTTCGCGTGTTTGTTCACAATCTCGTTGATTCGAGAGGTTTCGTCGCGTAGCCAAGTTCGCATTTTCTCCCATGCTTTCCCCAGCCGATGTTTCTGTAATTTTAAAGTGTTCGTTTTCGATCGAGGAGAAATCCAACCGGCACGACGACGATCGGATCTCGGCGATAATTCTTTCTCAATTTCTTTCGAAAAGAAAAAAATTAAGATTCGATATATAGGGAAAACTAAGTGTATGTAATAAAAAGTATACAGTATTTTTCGTTAAATTCATCTCTCTTCTAATTATATTGACTTACGAAAGTCAATTTATAGAATACCATTCTATAGAAAAATTCACCTAATTTGAAAATTATTGAAAATTGATTTGAATGAAAGTTTTTGTGTATGTAATAGATTACACGTAAAGTAATTTCTTTTTGGAACAGAAAATCTCTTTAAGGAACTGAAATCAAAATTTCAATATGTTTTCATATTTTGAATACAATTTTACCTGGAAATTTTTTTTTGTATCAAGCATTATTGATAAAGCATTAAAATGTGATTATTTTCTAATTTAAAATTTTATTCTATTTCGCATTACAGAGTTATATTTAAAAAAAGACTTTTGAAGCCTTGATTTCATCATAAAATATTTCGCCAGAAATGAAATTGTTTCGTGAGTAATGTTCATATATTACAGAAATTATTTTATTTAAATTTTTGAATTGGATGAATTCCCTATAAGTGTGTAATGGACACATGATTTTGATGAAATATATTATAAGGTAATAAAAGACAAAATTTTGAACAATTTTTTCCTTTACATATAATCATCTCTTTAACAATGGTCAAGATATTTCAACAAAATTTTTATTACATTGAATTTCACTTATATGTGTTTGCAGATGTATAACAATATACATCATTTATTAACCATTTATATAATAATTGAAAAAAAAAAAAGAATTGTTCAGAATGTTGATCTTGACAAAATATTTTAATATTATTGAAATCAATCAGGTAGGCTTTAAATTTTTTCATAAATACAATAATGCTTGCTTTAACGTGCGCTCTTTATATCAATTCTTGAAAATGGAAGTGTGAAATGCTGAATAAGATAAATTACTGAAGGAAATTTGACACCGATCTAACTCACATTTATTTCCTCATTCATTCAAATTGAAATGGCAAAAATCATATATCCGAGTAATTCGATTCGAATTTTGAATACTAAAGCGAGTTTTAATTGTAGATATTATTTATCTATAAAAAAAACATAATAAAAAATAAAATAAATAATAAATCAATGTTTCAATTACATTTATTAGATACTTTCTACTCTTTACTTTTGTTGCACTTATTTAGATTTTTAAAATTTAATATTATTAATAAAATCTATTTTTTGATTAATAATACTATTGCAAAAATATTAATTTTTTTATTAATATTATATTTAGATAGTATCTTTCAGAAATTATGATTTTTAAAATCTTATTATTTTAAATATTCATTTTAAATTATCACCATATTTATAATATTTACAATATAAGATTAAAAAAACTTCAAAAATTAATTTTATAGAAACTATCAATTGTAAATTTCTTTCAGTTTAAATTTACATTTAAACTATATAACAGTGAATTTAAAAAGTTCTATTATTTCTTTAATTATAAAAATAATAAAAAAAATAATAATAAAATAATTATTATAATATAAGAAAACATATACAAATATTACATAGTTTTATAAAATCTGTGCAATGTTATTCTACAAATAATTACAAATGATTGTTAAAACTTAAAATTGAATATTGATAAATTATATTTAAAATTATGCATTTTTATAATACATCATCATTATGTTTAATTATTTAAGAATAATTTCACAAAGTTTTTGAAAAAGTTATTATAGTCATGAATTAAAATTGTTTGTTCAATTTTTATTCTTCAAAAATTCTTTTTTTAAATTATTTAATGATAAATAATATAACTCTTGTTAAATTAACTGAATAATCAGCTTGAAAACTAAAAATAAAAAATATTAATCAAGAGTCTTTTATTTCCTAAAAGTATAAGGTCTATAAAGTAAATATATTTATAATTTTTTCCTGTGTTAAACAAAATAAGAATATTTTAATATTAATTTTGTGAAAATTTTTCACAACAAAAAATGACAAAATCTTTTTTCATTTATTCTAGTTATTTAAAACTGTATTTATTATAATTATTGTAATATGAAATTGTATTTATTATTTCGTTATTAAATCCGTTGTACGTAAGTGATTTTTTACCACATGATCATGTTTTTTTTTGTTTTTTTTTTGTTTTGAAATTGAAAATAACGAAAATTAACGTACAAATATATGGTAAAAAATCACTCGTGTGCATAAAGTCTTATATTTATAAAACATTCGAATCTACCGCTTATATCAATGTGTCGCCATCTATGTGACTAAACAATAATGGAGAGTTTTGTCAACAAATTACCTAGTTTTCCCTTAACCTTATCGCCATCCGATTAAACCGTAAGTCGTCTTTAATACCTTTGGGTACAATCCGTTTGGTCGGGTGACATTCGAGAAAGTATCGTTCGAATATTCAGGATCTGAATAAGATCCCGAGATTGATACAAATTTTGCATCACATCCGTCGCTTTCCGATCTGACATATTTCTTTTCCTCTCTTCGATCGTACGAATTTGGATTTCTTACGTTCGCGTACAAATTGTTCACTTTCTCCAACGACGATTCGATCTCTTCGTGGGACACATCGCACGTTTCTTTCGGTGAATTGATTACGTTTCCAACCTCAATCGATTCCACGTGGAATTTCGTTTGGCCGATACGAATTTCATTACCGTCCGTCTCTATCTCGCCCTCATCCTCGCAGTTGTGTTCGCTTTCTACGACTTTCTCGCTTTCGATTTCATCGAGCACGTATGAATTCCTAGGAAAGTCATACAATTCATCTTGCGTAGATTCATCTTTACCATTCTCGTTCGCGATCGTGCTCGTGGTCGTGGTCACGGTCGTCATAACCGCACTTTTCTCGAGGACAGATCTTGCAGGATTATCATTCGCGTGTAGAAAACTGAAGCTTATCTTCGGCACTCCGTCATTGTCGGTTTTCACAGTGGAAACTGCGGTCAATTCGACAGTATTTTTGTGTCGCTTCTCTCTCGTCTCCTCATTCTCGTATTTCTCCAGCCCGTTATTACCCTGAATATCGGTCGTCGACTGCTCGTTCTCAATCGCAACGATCGTTCGTTTCTCGATCAATTCGGCATCATCGGATTTGGCTATGTCTGGAAATTCGTGACAACAGTGAATTATCACTGGCGCTGGAATATCGTACCATATTGAATTACTCTTGTTGCCGTTTCCGTTGCTATTGTTATTACTATTCAATAATGATAGCTTTCTGACCGATTTCAAAGTAGCCCACGCATGTTTCGCTTCTTCCATTTTTTCTCTCGCACCATCCGGATCGTGTAATTTTCTATTTTTACCAATAATTTTTCACAAAATCACATAGTGTGATGATTGCACCGTTTGTAGAACAATACCATAAAATCATAATAAAACCATTTAATCTAATATTTATACGTGTTATCTTTGTTTTCATTGGTATTATTATTTGATTATTTCTAATTGTAATGAATTGATAATTCGTTTATTTTTTTTCTTTCGTTTATTTGTGTATAATGTATCGTTCGAATTATATACGAATCAAACGATTTCATATGTAATTTTTTTAAAAGAACTTTATCGATCGAAAAACGATTTTTAATTCTATTTCATACAATTTTTGATATTGTTTTAATTTATTTAATAATTTGTCAATACTGTATATAAATTTTCAAAAACTGTACGATTAATTCTATTTCGATATATTATTCAATTATTTGCTTTCAAAATCTCCGCGAATCGATTGTTTTCTAGTCACTTTGAATTGAATTAGTTTTCGCTAGTGGTCATCTAGCTCGCTTCTCTCCGACAATGAGAATAGTAACACGATGTCACGTCAGTTCGAACGGCACACCCGACACTTGCATACCACGAGTTCCACACGACCCTTCACGGTACATTCAACACAATTTACTAGATTCTGTACTTCCGTGCAATTGATTATCTCGTTTTGCGTGTCAAGATGAACAACTGATTTAACAATTTCAAACAATTCGATGGTGTCATTTTTAATGCAATTAAAATTTAGCGATCTGTGTGGCTAATATCAATATTATAGGTACGAAAATTAAAGAAAATTACTGAGCATGAGTTACTTTTGATTCACCTATTGTATTTCGAGAATTAAAAATTTGATCGATCGATTGATTCTTGAGTACACGGACAGACAGCGATTCAACGACGATATGACCAATCAAATCCATGTTGATCGACGATGTAAAAAGAATCGATATTGGACTGATTCATCGTAGTTTAGTATCGAATCAAATTACAAATGTAAACGTGTGATCAATTCAAGGTTAATTATCCAACACCCGTGCAGTTGTATTACACGTACAATGTGGCCGAAGAGATCGTCCCGTGATGTTTGCACGACAACGTTTCGTTCGTGACTGGATTCACGCTGGAACCTGTGTTATACAACAGCGTTGAACAATTATATCCATATTATGTTGCGTACACACGTATTACACAACCATGCAAACAGTGCACCGTGCCATACAGTACCTCCACAAAAATATAAGTCACGATTGTTTCGCGTGAAAATTTAATCTTGCTAACAGTATCATCCTGTCGACGCGACGCATCGTATATCTTCGAGACGAACTATCGTTGTCATTTTTAATCGGATCATTTGCATCCATATCGTTGATACACGAATAAAATATATATCTATATAAATAAACACGGTGAAGAAAATTTTTTATTGTTAAATTTTATATATGTTGTTTTATCATATATATTTGGAATCTGATATGATTAATAAGATATGACAATATCTTATTAATTTAGAGAGAATTTATAAAATATACAACATGTTTTTAAGGTATGTTTCTTTAAAATTAATCGTGTTTTATTAATTGCATCTTATAATTATATAATCTAACATTCTAATATTCTTTGTATGTTCATTTTCAAAAAATGAAACATTATAATTGAACTTATGTTAGTCTAATTCATGTACATTAAAATTTAACATTCTTAGGAAATATTTTAAAAAATCGTTTTCATATTAATCTATTTAAGACATCGCTAGAATAATAATATTTATTGCCAACACATTGATTTTTGAACTGTTCCATAACAACTTTATAAATATATTATAGTTATTTAGCATAATCGATCTTAAGTATTTATTTTATGTAATTTTTTTCTATCTTTTTTATTTCGTAAGCTTCACTTTTTTACTTACTTTCAACATCAATGGACTTTGTTCATAAATAATATACTTGAAAGATCAAGAAAAAATAACAGAAAATTAAATCATGATAATTTACATGAAGCGAATCATTATTTAATATTTCCGATGGCGATTTATATAATTTCATTCAAAATAAAATATATAAATTCACGATTGAGAATTATGAAATATTTCACATTGTAATTATTGAAAAAATGGTATGGTAATGACACTTTCGGCAGAAATCGAAAAAGGATATCGATTAAATCGAGATCGGTTAACACGAGTTTATAATGATAGCTAATACAAGAACGAGACGAAGCGCTTTACACCATGGACACAGTTGCACTAACAGCCGTAGTCAGATACGCAATACGTAATATGCACCGTGTAATGCCCCAAATCGAATGCGAGCAGGAGCAGTAGGCCGTTTAGTCAAGTAACGCGAGTTTCTAAGCGGGAGATTATTCTTTTTCCTTGTGACTTATATTTAGCTTGTTTCCGCGCGACACTCACGCGTTACCGAAACATGGTGTGCACGTGTGTTCAATGTGCGTTTGCATATACTGTCGCGTCATATAGAAGTACGTACTTATTACGGTACATAGTGTCTTGATAGAAAATGTATGTTGAAAGTATGTTGTGTCTATTAACTGAAATAAATAACTGTTCTAGGAAATGCTGGTATTATTATATTTTTGATTTACTCAATCGTTAACAAGAATGAGAAACAATAAGATTGTTAACAAGTAAAATAAAAAGAATGTCGACATTCGATTATTCCTTATGTAAAAATTCGTATTCATTTAGTCGAAGCAATCAAATAGTGAGAATGATTCCGTATTATTGATACTGGTACTACATAACCTATACTATCATTAATCCATATTTTTATTTTTCTTGAATTATTATTCCTTTATCATATCTTTATTTATTTATGTATTTAATTTATAAAAAAATATCAAAGAATATTAATAATGATTATTATTATTATTATTATTAATAAATATTTTAACACTGACTTATCGTATGTCTTACGATAAACGGACGAATAATTAGAAATATTACTTTCTTATATAACATGTTGAGATTATAATTGTTAATAATGCAAAAGATGATATCTAGAAGGATGAAGAATTTAATATACGATCTATTAATGTATAACTATCAATTTTATACATAATACA